>NC_142033.1:37001948-37241948 GCF_982192425.1 Myodes glareolus
CCAGACTTCTCTATGGAAACCATGAAAGCCAGAAGATCCTGGATAGAGGTACTGCAGAAACTAAGAGACCATGGATACAAACCCAGACTACTATACCCAGCCAAGCTATCATTCATTATCAATGGAGAAAACAAAATATTCCAGGATAAAAACAAATTTAAACAATTCGTAGCCACAAATCCAGCCCTACAGAAAGTAATAGAAGGAAAATCACAACCCAAGGAATCTAACATTGACAACCCTGCCTACAATAACTCAGACATCTAGAAACCCTTCACAAGCATAACTTAAAGAAGGGAAACACACAAACTCTACTACACACACAAAAAAACTAAAAAAAATAATAACTGGAGTCAACAACCACTGGTCATTAATATCACTTAATATTAATGGACTCAATTCACCTAGAAAAAGGCACAGACTAAGAGATTGGATACAATAACAGGATCCACCATTCTGCTGTTTACAAGAAACACACCTCAAACACAAAGACAGACATCTACTCAGAGTAAAGGGTTAGGAAAATGTTTTCCAAGCAAACAAACCTAAGAAACAAGCGGGTGTGGCCATTCTAATATCTAACAAAATTGACTTCAAACTAAAATCAATCAGAAGAGATGGAGATGGACATTTTATACTCATAACAAAACAATTCATCAGGAGGAAGTGTCAGTCCTGAATATCTATGCCCCTAATATAAAAGCACCCACTTATGTAAAAGAAAAACTTTTAGAACTCAAGGCAGTTATCAAAACCACACACACTAATAGTAGGAGACTTCAACACACCTCTCTCACCAATGGACAGGTCAATCAGACAGAAACCCAACAGAGAAATAAGAGATTTAATAGAGGTAATGAATCAAATGGACTTAACAGACATCTATAAAACATTCCACCCAAATAGGAAAGAATATACCTTCTTCCCTGCAGCTCATGGAACCTTCTAAAATATTGACCACATACTTGGTAACAAAGCAAACTTCCACAGATATAAAAAAATATTAGTAACCTCCTGTGTCTTGTCAAATCACCATGGAATAAATTTAGAATTCAAAAACAATTCTAACCCCAAAAAACCTACAAACTCATGGAAACTGAACAGTCAACTACGAATCACCATTGGGTCAAGGAAGAAATAAAGAAAGAAATTAAAGTTTTCCTTGAATTTAATGAAAATAAAGACACAACATACTCAAACCTATGGGACACAATGAAAGCAGTGCTAAGAGGAAAGTTCATAGCACTAAGTGCCCAATTAAAGAAAACAGAGAAAGCACACATTAGAGACTTAACAGCACACCTGAAAGCTCTAGAAAAAAAAAAGAAGCAGACTCACCAACGAGGAGTAGAAGACTGGAAAGAATCAAACTGAGGGCTGAAATTAACAAAATAGAAACACAAAAAACAATCCAAAGAATCAATGAAACAAAAAGTTGGTTCTTGGAGAAAATCAACAAGATCGACAAACCCCTCTCCAAACTAATCAAATGGCAAAGAGAGAACATGCAAATTAATAAGATCAGAAATGAAAAGGGGGACATAACCACAGACACAGAAGAAATTCAGAGAATCATTAGATCTTACCATGAAAGCTTATATGCCACAAAGTTTGAAAATGTACAAAATGGACTTGTTTTTAGATAAGTACCATTTACTAAAGTTGAACCAAGACCAGGTGAACAATCTAAATAGACCTGTTAGTCGTGAAGAATTAGAAGCTGTTATCAAAAATCTACCTACCCAAAAAAGCCCAGGACCAGATAGTTTCAATGCAGAATTCTACCAGAACTTCCAAGAAGAGCTAATACCTATTCTCCTTAATGTATTCCACAATATAGAAACAGAAGAGTCATTGCCAAACTCCTTTTATGAAGCTACAGTTACCCTGATACCAAAACCACACAAAGACACAACCAAGAAAGAGAATTACAGGCCAATCACACTCATGAACATCGACGCAAAAATTCTCAACAAAATCCTGGCAAACTGAATCCAAGAACACATTAGAAAAATTATCCATTATGATCAAGTAGACTTCATACCAGAGATGCAGGACTAGTTCAACATACGCAAATCTATCAATGTAGTCCATCATATAAATAAACTGAAAGAAAAAACCATATGATAATCTCATTAGATGCTGAAAAAGCATCTGACAAAATTCAACACCCCTTTATGATAAATGTGTTGAAGAGATTGGGGATACAAGGATCATATCTAAATATAATAAAAGCTATTACAGCAAGCCGACAGCTAACATCAAACTGAATGAAGAGAAACTCAAAGCCATTCCACTAAAATCAGGAACACAACAAGGCTGTCCACTCTCCCCATACATCTTCAATATAGTGCTTGAAGTTCTAGCAATAGCAATAAGACAACAAAAGGGGATCAAGGGGATTCTAATGGGAAAGGAAGAAGTTAATTCTCGTTATTTGCAGATGATATGATAGTGTACATAAGCGATCCCCAAAACTCTACCAAAGAACTCCTACAGCTGATAAACACCTTTAGTAATGTGGCAGGGTACAAGATCAACTCCAAAAAATCGGTTGCCCTCCTATACACAAAGGATAAAGAAGCAGGGAGGGAAATCAGAGAAACTTTACCTTTCACGATAGCCACAAATATCATAAAATATCTTGGGATAACTCTAACCAAGGAAGTGAAAGACCTATTTGACAAGAACTTTAAGTCTTTGAAGAAAGAAACTGAAGAGGATACCAGAAAATGGAAAGATCTCCCTTTCTCTTGGATTGGGAGGATCAACATAGTTAAAATGGCAATTCTACCAAAGGCAATCTATAGATTCAATTCAACCCCCATCAAAATCCCATCAAACTTCTTCACAGACCTTGAGAGAACAAAAATCAACTTTATATGGCAAAAAAAACCCAGGATAGCCAAAACAATCTTATATAATAAAGGAACTTCTGGAGGTATAACCATCCTTGACTTCAAACTCTATTACAGAGCTACAGTATGGAAAACAGCTTTGTATTAGCATAAGAACAGAGAATTCGACCTATGGAATCGAATAGAAGACCCGGATATTAACCCAAAAACCAGTGAACACTGGTGGGGAAGAATTATCTGTATTCTGTCAATCATGTATTTTAATAAAACGCTGATTGGCCAGGCAGGAAGTATAGGCGGGAAAACCAGACAGGAAGTAGAGGTGATGCAATGAGAACAGGAGAATTCTGGGAAGCAGGGTGGTTCCTCTGCCAGTTCTGCCGAGACCACTGGAGAGGAAAGATGTAAGCTGCCCCGCTGGAAAAGGTACTGAGTCATGTGCTAACGTAGATAAGGATAATGGGGTAACATAAGTTATAAGAGCTAGTAAGTAGCCTGACCTAATGGGCCAATCAGTTTATAATCTTATGGAGTCCTGTGTGTGATTTTCTCTTTGGGGCATGCCAGATGTGGGGTACCGGGCGGGATAGAAACCCCAACAAGCTGGCTCTTCATGTTACAGAACACCTGATTTTTGACAAGGGAGCTAAAGGTATACAATGGAAGAAGGAAAGCATCTTTAACAAATGGTGCAGGCATAACTTGATGTCAACATGTAGAAGAATGTGAATAGATCCATATCTATCACCATGCACAAAACTCAAGTCCAAATGGATTAAAGACCTCAACATTAATCTGACCACTTTGAACCTGATAGAAGAGAAAGTGGGAAGTACTCTACAAGACATAGGCACAGGAGACCAATTCTAGGTAGAACCCCAGTAGCACAGACAAGAAGAGAATCATTAAATAAATGGGACCTACTGAAACTGAGAAGCTTCTGTAAAGCAAAGGAAACTGTCAGTAAGACAAAAAGGCTACCTTCGGACTGGGAGAAGATCTTCACCAACCCCTCATCAGACAAAGGTCTGATTTCCAAAATATACAAAGAACTCAAGAAACTAGACACTAGAACCCTAACTAACTCAATTAAAAAATGGGGTACTGATCTGAACAGAGAATTCTCAACATAAGATCTTCGAATGGCCAAAAGACACTTAAGGTCATGCCCAACTTCTTTAGCGATCAGGGAAATGCAAATCAAAACCACTTTGAGATACCATCTTACACCTGTCAGAACAGCTAAACTCAAAAACACCAATGATAGCCTATGCCGGAGAGGATGTAGAGCGATGGGAACACTCATCCATTGTTGTTGGGAATGCAAACTTGTGCAGCCACTGTGGAAATCAGTGTGGTGGTTTCTCAGGAAACTGGGTGTCAACCTCCCTCAGGACCCAGCAATTCCACTCTTGGGAATATACCCAAGAGAGGCCCTATCATACTACAAAAGCATTTGTTCAACTATATTCATAGCAGCACTCTTTGTAATAGTCAGAACCTGGAAACAACCTAGGTGCCCCTCAATAGAAGAATGGTTAAAGAAGGTGTGGAACATATATACATTAGAGTTTTACTCAGCGGTAAAAAACAATGACATCTTGAATTTTGCATGCAAATGGATGGAAATAGGAAACGCTTTACTGAGTGAGGTAATACAGACCCAAAAAGAGGAATATGTTATGTACTCACTCATAAGTGGATTCTAGCCATAATTAAAGGTCTTTGAGCCTATTATTTGTGATCCAAGAGAAGCTAAATAAGAGGGTGAACCTGAAGAAAATCATATAGTTATCCTCCTGTATATTGGAAGTAGACAAGATTGTCAGGCAACCTTGGGTGCACGGAGGGGGGGGGGGCGGCAAGGAAAGAGAGAGGGTTAGAGAGAAGGGAGAAGGGGAGGATTGGGGACAGCTTGGGGGAATGGTATTGGGGCGAGAAAGAAGGATGGATATGGTAGCAGGGAAGTATATATCTCAACTAAGGGAGCCATTTTAGGGTTTTTAAGAGACTTGGTTCTAGAGGGGTTCCCAGGCCCAAGAAGAGTTCCCCAGATTGTTCCCTGGACAGCAGAGGAGAGGGTGCCTGAATTGGCCTCGACCCATAACCATACTGACGAATATTTTGCATATCACCATAGAACCTTCATCTGGCAATGGTTGGAGATAGAGACAGAGACCCATATTGGAACACTGGACTTAGCTCCCTAGGTCCAAATGAGAAGCAGATGGAAGGAGAACGTGAGCAAGGAAGTCAGGATCAGAGAGAACCATCATCCGTCGATGGATGGAGATTGAGACAGAGACCCACATTGGAGTACTGGACTGAGCCCCCAAGGTTTAAATGAGGAGCAGAAGGAGGGAGAACATGAAAAAGGAAATCAAGACCATGAGGGGTGTGCTCACCCACTGATACAAGGGGACTGATCTAATGAGAGCTCACCAAGGTCAGCTGGACTGGGACTGAACAAGCATGTGATTTAACCGGATTCTCTGAATGTGGCTGACATGGGGACTGTCTGAGAAGTCATTGATAATGTCTCTGAGACTTGTTTCGTCTGCATGTACTGGCTTTTTGGGATCCTAGTCTGTTTGGATGCTCACCTTCCTAAACCTGGAGGGAGGGGGAGGAACTTGAACTTCCCACAGGGCAGGAAACCCTTACTGCTCTTAGGACTGGAGAGAGAGTGGGGGGAATGGGATGGTATTGGGAGGAGGGGCGGAAGTGGAAACTTTTATAAATTAATAAAATAAATAAATAAAACAAACAAACAAATGAAAAGCCTCTTTTGGAGAAGGCAAAAAAAAAATAAAAACTAAGTAGTAATGAAAAAAACTGCATTGAAGGGTCACAGCATTAAGAAGGTTGAGAACCATATTTTTTTCTTCATTTATTTTATATATCAGCCACAGTTTCCCTTCCCTCTGCTCCTCTCATCTTTTCCCCCTACCTCCCTTTTAACCCCTATCCACTCCTCCTTTGACTGCACTCATGGGGTAAGGTATTCCTCAGGAATCAACAAAGCACAGCATATCAAGTTGCTGCAGAACCAAGCTCCTACTCCCCACCCCCCGATCAAGGCTGAACAAGGTATCCCACCATAGCATATATGTTCCAAAGAGGCAACTCATACATCAGTGACAGTTCCTGGTCCCACTGCTAGGGGCCTCCCAAAAGGTTGAGCTACACAGTTGTCACCTAGATTAAGAGGGCCTAGGTCAGTCCCATGCAGTTTCCTAGCAGTCTGTCCAGAGTCCATGAGCTCCCACATGCTCAGGTCTGCAGTGTCTCTGGATTTTCCCATCATGATCTTGATCTCCCCCTGCTCATATAATCCCTCCACCATGTCTTGAACTGGACTTCCAGTGCTTGGCCCAGTGCTTGACTGTGTGTCTCTGCATCTGCTTTAATCAGGTACTAGATAAAGGTTCTATGATGACAGGATGGTCACCAATTTGATTACAGACCAAGACCAGTTCAGACATCCTCTCTTCTATTGCTAGGAATCTTACCTGAGGTTATCCTTTTGGGTTCCTGGGGGTTTCCCTGGCACCAAGTTTCTTCCTAACCCCGTAATGCCCCCATCAAGAAATCTCTTTCATTAATCTCTCCCTCTGTCATGCTCCCATCTTGATGATCAATAAGATAAAACAGCAGCCTATAGAATGGAAAAGATCTTCACCAACCCCACATCTAGAAACTAGATATCAAAATACCAAATAATCCCATTAAAAATGGATTACAGAATTAAAAAGAGAATTCTCAACAGAACAATCTTGAATGGCTGAGATACACTTAAGGAAGTGTTCAACATCCTTAACTATCAAGGAAATGCAAATCAGAATTCTCTAAGATACCGTCTTACACCTGTCAGAATGGACAAGATCAAAAGTACTAAAGACAGCCTATGTTGGAAAATGTGGAGTAAAGGAAACACCCCTCTACTGCTGCTGGGATTGCAAACTTGTCCAGCCACTTGGAAAATCAGTATAGCAATTTCTCAGAAAATTGGGAATCAATCTACCTCAAGATCAAGCAATACCACTCTTAGACATATACCCAAAAAATGATCAACCATCCTACAAACACACTTACAAAACTATATACAGAACATAATTATTGATAATAGCCAGATGCTGGAAATGACCTAGATGCCACTCAAACAAAGAAGGGATAAAGAAAATGTGGTATTTCTTCAAACAGGAGTATTACTCAGTGGGGGAAAAATAACATCATAAAATTTGCAGGTAAGTAAATAGAACTAGAAAAAAAATCATACTGACCGAGGTAACCCAGACACAGAAAGACAAACATGGTATGTACTCACTCATAAGTGGATATTAGTTGTAAAGTAAAGGATAACCAGGTTACAAACCTCAGCCCCAGAGAAGCTGTTACAAGAGGACCCTAAGAGGGATGAAAGGATCTCCTGGAGAAGAAGAAATAGATGAAATGTCCTGGGTAAACTGTGGGCATAGAAGGGAGGTGATCAGGGAATGGGAACATTGTCATGTGGTTAAATGGATAGTATTTAGCTTTCTTCTACCACCAACAACAGCAGTGAGGGTTTTAGTATAGCAGAAGCAGAGTAGGGTCTAAATATGGTTTTGTGTTTTTTGTGCAATGTCCACAAAAGGAGAACAGACAATATGTGTTTGGTTCATGAATATACATAAAAAGCTTCTTATTTTCATAAACAGGTATAGAAAGGCATAGGGATGGGAAAGGACAACAATGTGGTGATTACAGTTTGTCTACGATCCAGTGTGCTAGTAATATGGGAGTTGATGAACAGATAAAAGAAGTTGGATTATATGGGGAAAATAGACTGATGATAGGTTGCTTGTAATCAAATTTCAAGAGAAGTTGCATTGTGAGTAACTACTGTGAATTCAAAATGTGCCTGAGATAAAAAGGAGGGTGTTATTGGAACAAAGCATGGAGTCTAGATGTTTCAAAAGGCCATCTTCTTAGATGCTGAATTTATAAACGCTAACCTTGGAAAATGTACACACTGGACAACTGACAAGGTAAGAGTGGTAGAGAATGCATAACACTGATGATGGTATACACTCTGTGTTTTCATAAAGAAGTAAACTTGGTGATCATGGAAACAGAGTAGGAGAAGGAAGGTAACTCCAAAACAAATTCAGTGAGCAAATGATACAGAACAGAAAAAAAAACCAGAAAATAAAAAAGGCAATATCTGACAGACCTATCATGATCATTGTCATCAGGAGATTGCTATATAATATTATAATAATGATCAATGTTATTCTTTATGAAGGTGATATGGCAGTTTGTATTTTCAAATAAGATACCTTAGACCAACTAATTTGTTCTGCTCATGAATATATTTCACACAATAAACTCATGACTGAAGGTGACTAAAGTGAGGCCTTAGGCTAAACATCAGTGTCATCATTTTATCTACAAACATGTAACCTTGGCAAATTGTGAGGTTTTGTAATTATGTTGTGCTTTAAAAGATAAGGCATTGGAGTCTGACATCTGAATTTTGTGTTTTATATCTCTGAACCAAGTTCTGTATATAGCTCTTTAGTCACCTTGATTATTGGAGGCCCTCCAAGGAGGATTTCTTTATTTGGTGAATTAAACAGGAAAGACCAAGGGTCTCAGAACAGTAACATTCAAATGATAAGGCAATCACATCTCCAGAAAATGCCAGTGAGTTCTGAATGCTCCCACAATATCCTTTCACGGGAACAGAACTGGGTATTTTTGGAACAAAAGTCCATCCTCAGGAGAGCTTACATAACAATGAACACATTTGATAAGAAAATTCTTACATACACACAAAAATAAATGTTCTATGAGAGGTAAGTTGTAACAATGACCTTAAATCTATTTTTTCCAACATTCCTAGGAGTCAAAACAAGTATGTAATTGTATACATTAGCAAATTTCCCAAGGTGAAAAGCAAACCCATTGATGCAAGAACATTTCTGATTCTGCAAGGAGAAGATTAGAACTTTACAGACTTTAAGTTATGAAATATAAATCCAGTTTTCTCCAAAAAAACTTTTCTCAGTTCATTTATTTTTCCTCTTTGAAACTTTATATTCTCTTAATATTTACCAGCACCTCAGGTATATCTATTATTGTGATCTATATATGTGCAAATATATAGAAACTTAACATATTGATGTAATTTTAATTGAATCAGAAACATGAGTGAAAGAACACAAATAAAATGGAAAAATTAGGCAAGGTTTGGCATTCTTTTTTCTTGCATCCTGCTTGTCTAGTCCAGACACTGTGCATTTTGTCAGTGGTTGATGCATGGACAGTTCTTTGCCCAAAGGCCAGTTTTGGCAAAAAGAAACCACACTCTAAGTGAAGTGTCTTAAGTGCTCAACATTCTCTCAGGAATAGATCAGTGCTATCAGGAGCAATCGTGTCTCATATCAAAAGAACACTAAGTTATATAAATGCCATATTCTACAGATCCTTGAAGTGGTTGAAGATTACTTATCTATGCAGAATTCAATCTCTATGTATCTAAAGAGCATGACAAAAGTGCATGAATATTGACCTATAATACTTAATAACCATATAACTTAAAGACTAAGACTTTATATTAGAATATTAAACAATCTTTAAATAACTGTGCAACAAATGAAAACAATGTCCTCAAAATGTAAACAATATCTTGATCAGAGGTAGAAATGTATGATGCCTCTATCCCTGGAAAGCCTTTTCCTTGTTATCGTCATGAAAACACGCTGTCTGTAGTCTAATTCACCTTTAAAACCACAGCTTCTCAACTCTTTCTCCCAAACTTGTTATCTCTGAGTCAATAATTTAGCAATTTATCCTCATGCATTGTGCTATGAACAAAAGAAAAAAATGATTATTTTACTTCTCCCATGAAGTCCCCAGAAGTTCTTTTATTGTATAAGATTGTTTTGGCTATCCTGGGTTTTTTGTTTTGCCATATAAACTTGAGCAATTCCCAACCTGCTGTGACAGATGTTTAAAGCAGATGGAAGGCGATAGATGAAACAGGTATCAGCAGGTGCAGTTTTGAACCTTAAGGCTATGAGTGAGCTGAGGAAAATGTACAAAATGGTTGCATGGTCTTCTATACACACAATGGAGGTTTTCCTTATTTCTAAATCACAGTTGCATGGAAGTGATGTGGACTATAGGCTTCCCCTCACGGTACATTTCAAGGCCTCTAAAATGTATTCAATAAGTTATGCCCTTAAATTGAGTGTCATTGTCTTTTATGTGTTGTAATGAAATTTAAATATATAAAAACCAATATGTTAACTCTTTGTCTGAGTGAGAATAGAATCATTCCTCCAATGCTATTTTAGATCATTTGAAATTTTAGATAAATATAATTTATTTAGAAACTTTAGTCTTTTCATGTGACAATGCGTACAGTGTGTTATAAGACAGTCTTTTTAGATTATCACAGTTGGAGTTATTAATAGAAACCATTTCAAGTCTACTTAAAATTAAATGATTTGATTTCTGATTATTTCTAATCGAAAAATTACTGATTGGAGGTTCCTTTTCCAAAAAGAGATTACCTAATCAAATAAATTATTTATTCATGACTGATTTTTATTTTTCTATATAGACATGCTAATAGAATATTTAAATTATAAAAGCATCCTTTAAAAATCTGTTTTCTTCACGTAATTCCACAGTGACTACTAAATATTTTTGTAAAACAGATGCATCATTTTCTATAAAATGACCATGGGATTAAAGCATTCTAAGTTGCTTTTTTTTATCCAATCATCCCTGAGAATCTGAAAAGAAAAATGAAGGTTGCTTCTCTACTAAGTATATATCTTTGAACATTGCTGTGATATAACATAAGTAGCACTTCATAGATAATTTATTATTATGTTTCTTTCACAAGTTTCTAACAATTAATGGATAAATATACTAATTATGAGGACATTTCAAATATACTAACATACTTGAATGTCCACATACATAAGAATTTTGATGAATAGACTTAAATGCATTCAAATAATAATTTCATAACCAGCTAATCATTAGTCACTCATTATTAATATGTGTTTTGACTTAATGTGCCCAGCAAACTAATTACATATTGATAAACAAGACTAATTAAATAGAGACTTAGCCTTGACTTCTGAGTAAATTGTATATGGGTAAGGGATATTTATATTAACCTAATTATACTATGAACAAGAATATTTAACTTTTTTATTAAGTGGTATGTAGAGAGAGAGTATGTAAAATTATATATAAAAATCAGGTCATGACATAACCAAATCAAAGCTCTCAGGGAAAGTTTATATGAAGGAATTTATCAGAAATATTTTGCAGAAATATTAAGACTGTAGACTGTGTGACTGTTAACCACAATTGCTTGCCCTTAGTTCAAAATGCAATGAACTCAAGCCTAGATAAAGATTTATATCAAAACTAATGCAAGCCATGTCTAGCATGACCAACCACAGACTCACAAATGGGATATCTGTCTGATCACAATTTATTCTCATGTATCTGATATAATGATTCTAAGAACAATCTGTATCACATAAAAAAAACAATACTTGCTCTTAAGCATTTTTTTCTGTATAAAGAATGAGTCTCATGCCTAGGAAAAACACATTCTGATGCAATTCCTTTGAGTCTTGTGTCTGTAACTCGCTGACTCCTTACCCACCTATTCCTGAGACCCTGTCCCTTTGGTCTGTCCCAGTGCCCCGACTGAGCTGGTCCCTCGCATCTTTCTACTTAAATGTTATCTGATATTTATTTATTTTTCTTTGCCTGCTATATGTCTTCTCAAATTCTGTAAGTGCCCCAATTTTCTTGTGTGAATCTTTTAATCAATCCATAAGCTTCATGGGTTCTATTCACTCAACCTTGGTATAAGTGAGGCTTATGTCAATCCCTGAGGAGACCATCAACAATCAAAGCTCAAGATTCTGCTTGAGTCACTGAGAAAAAGGATATCTGCTTTTAATAATTTGAACATTAATAAATTCTAGTATATATGTATATATACATATATATATTAAAGAAAGCAATCAAAAAGGATAGTTAGAGAATAGTCAGATAACTGACAAATAGCATACAAAGATAAAACTGTATTTTACATCAGTTGAATGTTTTCATATGGTGCTGTTAGAAAAATAATGAGATTTGATGTGAAACATTTTGAGGTCAATGGAAATACAAAGTGTAATACAAGAGAATAAAAGGTCCAGATTGACCCTTGACCCTACTTAAGGACAATAGAGGGTAAAAATGATTGTCAAAGACATTTTAAATGATGCATAAAAGATTGTTTCAGTTGTCACAAACAATAAGCAAGTCATAGAAATAATGATATCATGCAAAGCCTAATCCTAATTGATTTGGGAAGTCATTGAGTTACTATGAAAAGAGTGTTTTCTAGCTTACCTATTGGATTCATAAGTTATGTTCCACACATACTTAGTCAAATTACCCGTAGTGCAAGGATATAAAAACAGATTCATTTACTAAAGCAAGGCAGGGAAGAAGAGAAGAAGAAGAGGAAGAGGAAGAGGAAGAGGAAGAGGAAGAAGAAGAAGAAGAAGAAGAAGAAGAAGAAGAAGAAGAAGAAGAAGAAGAAGAAGAAGGAAGAAGAAGAAGAAGAAGAAGAAGAAGAAGAAGAAGAAGAAGAAGAAGAAGAAGAAGAAGAAGAAGAAGAAGAAGAAGAAGAAGAAGAAACAAAAACAACTCACAAATGAGAACAGTTTCGAATGTTTTACATGACAAAATGAGAATATACTGTACGGTTGTACGATGTGAAACAGAAGCACAAATGTTGGCAGTTGATGAAGATTATCTGTTCATCTGTTTGCTCTTGCTGAGCTGTGCTGAAGGAATGGAGTGTCGCAGCTTCCACAGAGGCTTAATGAATTAAAAGCCAGAAACTTTGTTTGACTCCCTGCAGAAAATATTATGCCCCTGGAATCCTGATCATAAATTTGAACCTGGGATTTACAGATGCTCTTGTCATTTTTCTTTGACGAATCAGAATTTTAGTGTACATTTTCCTAGTCTCTCACAAAAAGTACATGGCTTTAAAAGATACTTTGGATCCTTCATTAAGATCCTGTTTGTTTCAGAAAACAGTCTTGCCTGGTGGATAATGACAGCGCAGGAGGGCAGAAACAGTCGGGCTCTTTCAACCTGTTTGACTGCACTGCCATGTCCACTGATTTCAGTTGGTGGTCTGGGCTGACTGGGAACAAATGGAAGCTGCTTTTTATACCCTGGCTTTTAGAAACACCGTAGTAATTCTTTCCTTGCTCTCATGCTCTGTCCTTTTCCCAACTCAATGGCCGGATCCCTTATGTTCTTCATCCCACTCCCCTTCCCCCCATCCCACTCCCCTACCACACTTCTCTCTCCCACTATGGTGCCAATTTACTAAGGACATCTTTTCTTCTTTCCCCTTCCTGGGATGGGGGAGTCCATGTATGTCTCTCTTGGAGTTCTCCTTGTTTTCTGTCTTCTCTGTGGTTGTGGACTGTAGGCTGGCTATCCTTTGCTTTATGTCAAATATCCATTTATGAGTGAGTACATACAGTGTTTATCTCTCTGGGTCTAGGTTACCTCACTCAAGGTGGTATTTTCTAGGTCTATCCATTTTCCTGCAAATTTCAAGATGTCATTGGTTTTTTTTTTTCCACTGAGTGGTACTCCATTCTGTAAATATACCACATTTCCTTTATCAATTCTTCAGTTGAAGGGCATCTAGGTTGTTTCCAGGTTCTGCCTATTATGAATAAGGTTATGAACATGGTTGGGCAAGTGTCCTTGCAGTATGAATATGCATCCTTTGGGTATATGCCCAAGAGTGATATTCCTGGATCTTGAGGTAGATTGATTCCCAAATTTCTGAGAAACTGCCTTACTGATTTCCAGAGTGGTTGTACAAGTTGCATTCCCACCAGCAAAGAAGGAGTGTTTTCCTTCTTCCACATCTTCTCCAGCATAAGCTATCATTGGTGTTTTTGATCTTAGCCTTTCTGTCTGGTATAAGATTACCATCTTTCCACTCTTAGATTCTTAGCTGGGGTCATCCTTGTGGATTCCTGGGAATTTCCCAAGTGCCAGGTTTCTTGCTAACCCCATCTGGAGGCATCACCATCCCTAACTTCAAGCTTTACTCTTCATCTATAGTAATGAAAACAGCTTGGCACTGGCACAGAAACAGACAGGTTGGTCAATGGAATTGAATCTAAGACTCTGACCTTAATCCACCACATATGAAGACCTGATTTTTGACAAAGAAGCTAATATTATAGAATGGAAAAAAGAAAGAATCTTCAACAAATGGTGCTGACATAACTTCAACATGCAGAAGAATGCAAATAAATCCATATCTATCCCCATGCACAAAACTCAAGTCTGAAAGAATCAGAGACCTCAAAATAAGTTCAGTCACGCTGAACTTCACAGAAAAGAAACTGGGAAGTAGCCTTGAACACATTGGCACAGGAGACCACTTCCTGAATATAATCAATAACACAGACACTGAGATCAACAGTTAGTAACTGAGAAGTTTCTGTAAGGCAAAGGACACAGTCAACAAGACAGAATGGGAAAACATCTTCACCAATCTCTCGTCTGACAGAGGACTCCAAAATGTAAAAAGAACTCAAGAAACTAGATATCAACATACTAAATAATCCAATTTAAATAAGGGGGTACAAATCTAAACAGAGAATTCTCTTAATTGCCTTCCCCTGTAATTAGATTGGTGACTCTCTTGATAGTTATCATAGAACCTTCATCCAGTAACTAATGGAAGCAGATGCAAAGATCCACAGTTAAGCACTGGGCAGAACTACTGAAGTCTAGTCGTAGAGAGGGAGGAGTAATATTATGATCAAAGAGGCCAAGATCATCATGAGGAAACCCACAGAAATGGCTAGCTGACCTGAGCAAGTGGGAACTAACTGACTCTGGACTGACTGCTGGGGAATCTGCATAAGACCCAATGGTTTGGTCAAAAGTGAGACTCCAGACACCTGGCACCCCTATATCCAAGGACTCTTGGATGTTTGGGTTGGAAGCATCATTATGATTGCTATGTAATATAAGATTGTTTAAACAAAACAAAACCAGCCCAGCTGGGAGGTGGTAGCACACACCTTTAATCCCAGCACTTGGGAGGCAGAGGCAGGCGGATCTCTGTGAGTTAAAGGCCAGCCTGGTCTACAAGAGCTAGTCCCAGGACAGGCTACAAAGTTACAGAGAAGCCCTGTCTTGATCCCCCCACCAAAAAAGGAGGAGATATTATTCCTAGGAATTCCTTGTCTACAATCCCTTCTCAGATGTCCTTTTCTACCACAATTAATACATTTGGCATTTTGATGTCTTCTCATACCTTTGAAAATTGCTTTTTCTACCCAAGATTCAGTATTATAGTCAAATGTCTTAATAAGTTTATTTTATGAACAAGAAACAACAAGCAAATCCAGCAGCTAGAAAAAAAAGAGGCTAGATGCATGGTTTACATCAGCATATGTAGTTTAAGAGGCCATGCCCTACTTGGCAGGTAACTTAAAGTCTACTGGCTGTAGGAATTCCTACAGCAAATGACCTCATTCCTGCAATATGGCACTGGTTTCCAAAGGACTAGGGAATAAACCCCAAATGTTAATCAGAATGTGTCAATACAAAATGAAACAAAACAAAACAAAATGACTTGGCCTATTCCCCATACTATTGTAGGAGTAGGGTCTTTGTATCTTCCCTAAAGATACAGAACAGTCACTTTGGGTCCAAGTAAGAGTCTGATTTCAGGCATGAAGCCACTTTGGGGTTAGAAAATAACCCAGCAACTATATTCTGAGAGGCTTGATAATCATAACTATCCAGGTAAACCCTAGTCACTTCTGAAGCCTGCTGGACTTAGGTCCCAGGCCACACTTCTTTAATCTAGAGACCTAGTCACATTCTTCCATATGTGTTTATATTAATAACTCCCTTGTTTGGGGGGCTTACTGTTTTAACAACCTGGAGTCCCGAAGGACTCAATTTAAATATTGCCAGTGGACTACAGCACTGAAATTTAAATACGATTTAATATGTCACATCGATCATCAAACCCTATGTGTGACAGCATTCCTTAAAATTAAGACAGATATTGTTATAGAAATAACATACTTTTCCAGTGAGAAATCACTCCACACATTCAAAAAAATAATAAAATAAAAGGCTCTTTAATAATAACACACACCGGAGTCTGGCTAACACCCAAAGAGGAGCTGGCCATGAATATAAGATTTTGCTAACTTATATAAATGTTAGGCTTATTCTACATATTTTGTCATTTCTTAGTTTATTTCCAGTTTCAGCCCCAGGTCATACTTTGAACAATTGCACAAAGAAAGGAGACTGCAAGTCTCTCTACTTGGGCAGTTGGAGGCTTACAAAGGAAAATGTCAGAATTTCTTAAGGGTACCAGAATTGTTCTTTCCAAATTGTTATTACCCAGGTTCATCTTGCCCACCTGGCAGAATTATGCTTACCTGAGAAGAGCACAGGAGGATATTCATGGCGGACCAGGACTTAATGATGGCTCAGACCCTGCCTTGCCCCCTAGAGCTGCCCATTAGAGCCAAGTTCTGTGATATGGGATTCGTCTAATGGCTGGTTGTAAATCAGAGGTGTCTCCTTTAGTTATGGGAATGGAGCATAATTGGAGGTCAATTCTAGTGAACATAAATTAGCAGGAACTTTCTCAACTACCCTAAACTTTAATTGGGAACAAATTTTTCTTTTTTATAGTTCCTAACAATCATAATTAGTCAACTATGTATCCTTCATTTATTTGAGGCAGCACTTTTGCTACCTTCTACTTTGGTTAACTACTATTTCCTAGGCAAGTTTATTAGTAAATCATTTGCAGCATCAATTTTACTATTTCATGTTTCTCCTGCATCAGTATAATTGGGAATCAATTTGGGCCTATCTCCTGAGTGTTAAGTCCTCAATAACGACAGCACATATGTGTTCCCATTATGTTGGCAGGTCCTAGAAATGTAAAAATTCTATGGTCAGTCTGTTTATTCTGCTAATATAACAAAACAAACACAACCAGTTTTTGATGAGCTTCCAGGCTTTAATACTGTCAATATGTTAAAGGGTCCCCTTTGTTTTCATTGGGCACAAAAGAAATTGCTGTTGTGATCCTTCGTCTCATCTTTAGACTCCCTATCCAGCATTTCAGCAAACTGCTCTGGGACTGTTCGTGAAAATCCATCCAGAATTTCTTATTCTAAGGAATAAGAAAAGGAAGGTGTAGGGAGAGGAGGAAGCATGGAGTGAGTGAAGACCTAAATGAATGTATATTTTGCCATGGACACCAGCTTTTGTGGAACACTCTAAGACCAACTGAAACAGGAGAAATTAGCAAAACCATTACCATATGGGTCAGGCTTCAAAGCAATGTCAATTTTTTCCTAGGAGCTGAGTATGTAGATGGAATATGAGTATTTATGAGCAATTGATCAGTGTTTGCAATAACTAGCAACTGAGCTTCTGACTCCTGGATGTTTAAAGCCTATGACTAGCTAATACTCTCCCCTGTGTTATTTTTAATAAACCGGTTGAGGTTCTGGGCTACAGGGATAACAGTAGCATTAGCGAGACCACCTCATGTTAACGTCTATATATGCATGTATGTCTGTTCTTTATTCCCTTGGCATCACAAATGATGGTTGTGGAACCCAAGCTGTTTTGATCAAGACAAGCACATCACAGAAGGTCTAAGATAACCTGTGAGCCACATTAGAATTAGATAAAAGACTTCTCAAGCTCTGAAATAGAAAAAAAGTAAATGTCCTTTGTGTGATGATTGTTCTATCTCTTTAAGAGACAAGCCAAACTCCCTCCCTCCCCCATCTGTTGAGACAGACTGATCTTCAGTTTCCAGCCTTAGTTCTTTCTCTTTCCTCTCTCTCTCTCTCTCTCTCTCTCTCTCTCATTCTCCCCTCTTCTCCCCTCTTCTCCCCTTTTCCCTTTCCTTCCATAAATATCCAAACTCACTCTGAATGGCATGCTTATCCATCTCTCTCTTGCCCACCGCTTCCACGTGACTTGCCACCCAGGACCAACCGCCTTAAGAGACCTACAACATGATCTTGTGTTGCCTGCCACAGCCACCACCTCGCGTCTCCCTGTCCAGGACCAGCCACAGCTCATGGACCTGCAGCCGTCCCTGCCTGGGACTGGCTGTTCTCAGGGCCCACTGCCTGCCGCCACATGGCCCACTAACACCACCTGGTGACCTGCAGCATTTCTGCTGCCTTTCGCTGTCAGGGATCTTGCAGCATTTTTAATAATCCATTTCAGTTTGTTTATAAGCCACCCACTTTATAGTACTATGCTTTAGTATGTCAAGAGGTACTAAGCCAATCTGTTTAGAACTAAATCAAGATGGTATTTGTGGTATGTTAGGTAGAACACTTTACCACTGGTTTATTTTGGGGACAAATTTGCATACATACAGAAACACTATGTATGTACTAAGTGTTATAAAGGTGACCCATTCTCTCTTTTACTATGGTGTATAGAATATTTTCTTGCCAAATGAGAAAGTTTAGAGAACTAAAATGTTGGCCTTGGAGGACTGTTTGACCTCTAGATTTATTCTATCAATTCATTGTATTTCTTGGAAACTGTTAGTAAAGTAAAGTTATTTCAGTCATTTGATCACATTTTAAAGTGAATGTTGCATTTTTGTGATGTTTATTTCCTGCATTTCAGTGTTTTAGTATTTTCCATTCCTTGAAAATTCTGTATATGTAAAAAAAATATCTTGATCACATCTACTCCCTGCCCCCACAACATGCTTTCCCAAACTTCTTATCCTTCCTTTTTCTTTTTTTTATTGTTAAAACCCACTGAATCCAGTTAGTTTTGTGAGGTATATGTATAGGGGCAGGGTTAACCCCTAAGACATGGGAAATTGAACACTGGGCATTTCCCAAGAAAATGACTCTTCTCCCTTCAGCAGCCATCAAATACTAATAACTCTCAGCTCTGGTGAAGCTCAGGGTCTACTTTCCTAAACACAGTGGGGCTCTAACTAGAATATAACCTTTGTTCCCATATCATGTAGCTCCTATGTAGAAGACCACAGCTATTGTGAGTGTCCATGTGCAGCAGTCATGTCTTGGCAGAAGACAACAGCTCATAGCGCATCTCCACATGTAGTATGAAAGAACAGGGTGACTGATGCTTTCAGTGGGCATGGAAACCGACTGGACAGAGAAAAGAAGGAGTGAGGATTAGCCAAACTAAGGCCGTATGGAGAAATATTATAAAAACACACATGTGTGTACTAACTACAACTATAAATTTTAAAAGAAAAGAATTAGAATAAAAGGCACCCATGTGGTGAACAACGCTATTCATTCCCAGAAGACATGGGTTATTAAAATAAAATCTCAGTGACAGGAACAGGATACATCCCTACTAGTTATTGGGATGAAAATTCCTAGACACCCAAATGAAATAAACTATTGACATTGCTCTTGGTTGCCCAACATAACTAGTTTTTAATATCCTATTCCTGAAAACACCACACAGTGCAATTGGAGGACATAAAGAAATCAAACTCAAACTGATCCAGAAATCTTCTTACTAATCTTCTTCACAGCACTGAAAGGGGATATTTAGAGTGGTAGAGGAGCAAATATATCAATGGTCCTACCATCTGTAGGGCTATGTATGCATCAAAATTAACTAGAAGACAAAATGCACTGACCAGTACAATAGCATAGCTACTATTGGGGTAACCAACTGATTTCTGATTGATCTGACACCTGTTGCACAGGTGGGAATTCAGGCTTGGTTCTGTAAACCTAATAAGAAAGCCATGCCTGAAGTCACAAGCCCTACTAAGGAAACTACTGTAGTCATTTTGCTAAGTAGCTGTTTTGTCAAATTCCATCCTAAATATTTATAAAGGTATCAGTAGATGTGAGCTGCTTTTAGTTTTCCTCAGAGAAGCTTCTTCATTTTTTGTAGTGGACTATAATTAATGCAAAGACTCATACATGGTTAAAATATCGACAATATGTAGGGCTCATCTTTAGATGGAATATCCCTTTAAGGTTTAAAGAACATTTTCAGAGGAGAGAGACAGACAGACAGAGATAAAAAGAATATGAATGTAAACTTTCTTACTTGTTTATCATCTACCATCATCTATCTATCTCTCATCTATTATCTATCTGTCTCTCATCTTTCTCTCATCTATCTATCTATCTATCTATCTATCTATCTATCTATCTATCTATGTATCTATCATGTTTCTATAATTTATCTGTCTATCATCTATCTGTATATGTCTATCTATAATCTATATCTATTTCTTATCTATCTATCTCTCATCTATCTATCTATCTATCTATCTATCTATCTGTCTATCTATCTACCTCTTATCTATCTCATATTTATCTATCTACCTATCATCTATCTATCTGTATATGTCTACTTATAATCTCTATCAGCTATCATTTTTCATCTATCATAATCTGTCTATCGTCTATCTATATCTATTTATTTTTATATCACCCATTTATTTATTTTGTGACAAGGTGTCATTGAACAGCACTGTAGTACAGAATGACCTCCAACTCATCATGTAGATGAGGCTGACCACAACTCATAACAAGCATCCTGTTGCAGCCTCTCAAATGCAGGGATTACAGACATGAGTCACCATGTCTGATACTTGTTTATTTTTGAAGTTGAAGCTGTTTTTTCCAACTTGAGAAAATCATTTGGGAAAATGTTTTTAACCTGAGGCAGTTTCCAAGTCGATGAATGATGAAAACAGTTTTCTGAAACAACCATGGACTCCAGGTTTCCTTGAATGTTTGTAGTGATAAAACTTCTTCCCACTTCTACAGACAATGCTGAAGGCGAAAACTGGGAACAGCAATGCCATTCCCCATCACTGTCCTGTCAAGAATTCTGATACTCATTACATTCTCTTTCTGTTCTCCCACTTTGTGGTGATGTCAACCAGGCTGTTTCAAATCCAAGAAGTGTCACGGGGCAACCACTCTCCAGGTTTAAAATAAACAAAATGTTACTTTACTCAAAACAAAATTATAAGAATTCTAAAAAGAGATAATGTTGCTTTACTTGGTTGTCATTTGTTTCCTCCTAATAACTTGCCTACTATATTCCTTGAAAAAAATGATACAGCTGATTGCTTCCTAGTTTTAATTTTATACCACAGTCCTCATCGTTTTGATTGGCCTGTGTGAGAGTTAGCACTGTTCATTTTTAAAGTTTAAATATATACTCATACTTTATAGTCTCATGCAATCTTTAAAATATATCACTCTTCCCAAAGATTTGAGATGAATCATTCAGTACTTGGCAAAATATATTAAATCTCTAGCATGCTTGTTTAGAAACTGAACTCCAACAAGAAACATAAATTACGTGGTTTCCATGATAAAATCATTTGGCATTCAAGATAATATTTATACTGTATGTTTGAAGCTCAAACCTATCTAGATTTGCAAAAACCAGTATTTCTTTCAATAGCAGGAAGGAAAATTAAATGTTGGGAAGGAGATATAATTTTTTTAAAAAGTATTTTCAGCAAAGAGTCACAAAATGTTGGTAAAAATTTATTCCATTTAGGAAATAATTTGGCAAAAGTAGAATGATGTAAACATTCTATTAAATGTTCTGTGGAGATGGCTTAGATGGTGAAGGTATACTTGGCAATTTACCTGAATTCGATCCTCAGACTCATGAAGAAACCTGGACAAGGTAGCTTCCTTATAATCCTTTTGCTGAGGAGACAGAGACAGGAAGAACTCTGGCGTTTTCCAGCTTGGTAGTCTGACTGAACTGGTGACTACAGGTTCAGTGAGAGAACTTACCTCAAAAGGTGATGAAGAAGGATAATGAAAAAAAAACCAAAACAAAAACCGTAATATAGACTTTTTGTCTCTGAACACACACACACACACACAGATACAGAGAGATATGCTCACACACATATGTACACACATGTATATACCACACCATCTAAAAAACATATTGCTGTTGCATAAAATATTTTTAAGTTAAGATAAATTTATTAAAAATTAATCTTATTATCATATACTTAGAAACACATACCAAGAGAAATAAATGAACATGTAAATACAGGTGACAAAATTCAAAGTTTGATATGAAGTATTGGTCATTCAATAACTTCCTTCTTATTTTTAATAATAATATTTCCTTTTCTTTACATGGTTGCATTTTTACATAAACTTCTTTCTTTAAACTTACCTTAGTTTTCAGAAATCAGAACTCCCTGCATCCTACAGCATACCTAATATCTAAATTAAGAAATGAAGATGTGATTTATCATTACATTTATAATGCAGGGTTATTAAAAGTGTTTAGGTAACAAATATCTAATTCAGGTATGAAGAAAACATTTTCAATATCACTTATACTGTTTTCTTATCTCAGTTGTATAAACACAAATAATAAAATGCCAGTGTGATAATACAATTAACCATATCAAGGAATGGTTTCCTGATTTTTCTAACTGTTTTGTTTCAGGAATTCTGAAAATTGCAATTGATTCTAGGAAAATAAGACGTGATTGTGATAGTTATGATTTCAAGTGTTACATTGAAATACCATGTCAAAAAGCAAGTTGGAGAGGAGAGGGTTTGTTTGATTTACACTCCCATCACTGTACATTACTGAAAGAAGTCAGGACAGGATCTCAAACGGAGCAGGAACTTGGAGGCAGGAGCCGATGCAGATGCCATAGAGAAATACTGGTTACTGGCTTGCTCCCCATGACTTGCTCAGCCTGCTTTCTTAGAAAACTCGGGACAAGCTGCCAGGAATGGTAGTACTCACAATAAGCTGAGGCTTCCACCATCAATCACTCATTAAGAAAATTCCCTACAGGTTTGCCTTCAGCCCAATATTAGGGATACATCTTCTTAACTGAGGTTCCCTGCTCTCAGATGACTTTAGCTTGTGTCAAGTTGACAAAAAACTATCCAGCACAGAGTTTTGTTACATTGCTATTATGAGGTCTAGAGAATGATATATGATAATTTTAATTTTGAATCAGTGAACTTATTAAGTATATAGTATATTAAAATAAAAAAGAAATAGTAAATAGTAGAGAATTAGAAAGAGAGAGAGTAAAACACCTTCAAATTCGGTGTTCAAAGCAGCTAGCAGAAATCAACAGGATAAATCTGTTTAAGGCAATCAGGTGAAGGTCTATCTAAAGAGAACCCTAGGTAGAACAGAATGCCCCAATGAAGCTTCTAAGAAAAGCAATAGTTATTTTTTTAAAAAATTATATCATCAGATCGATGACTTGCAAACATCCAGCAGCGATGGACTGAGGAGACCTCATTAAGTCAGTAAGATAAAGTTCCTCTTAGAAGTTCCAGTCAGAAGAGAATGGACCCTCAAATGAAGCTTCCAGGTAACAGAAGAAATAGCAATAGACAAATAGACTGAAGATGTTCACAAGAGAACTCACGACACAACTGGCTTTCTAGTAGGAGTCCAATTCTTGTGCAAAAAAAAAAAAATTTCAGCCCTTCTGAAATACCCCATCTGTGCTTATGGTAAATTTTAAATACTAGGAATCCCAGGGAGTGTCCTCACAAGACATTGTAAGGGAAACTGCCCCCTCAAAGTATTCAAGATGAAAGCATTTTACTGGAGTAGGACAGAGTTCTTCTGAGTAAACTTGAACCTGTGACTTAGAACTCAACCTGAATAGGGAAAATTTCTAAGAATCAAGACTGGGAAAACTTTATAAATGGAAAACAGTCAAGTGGCGAACCAGAACATAGGATATTTGAGTTCCAAGCCATTATTTTGATCAGAACCTGCTGAATATTCTAATAACCATAGCTATTACTGAAGATGGTGTCTTATAATTAAAGCTTCATGAAGGAAACTTTTAAAAAGGCTAAAGGATCATGTTGACCACCAGACCAATATTTTTTAAAGAAAGCTCAAGAAACTTCACAGTAAACAACACAACATTTTCAAATATGCTGTGTCCTGTTCCTTAAAAAAATACTCTACATATAATTAAGAAATAAAATGTGAGTTTAACAAAGAGCCTCAAGCAGTGGTAACACATAGAAATTACTGTAGCTGTGGGACTCAAATAGTAAGTTAAATAAAACATTTAATATGATTCACAGGACCCCGACTACAATATATGTCCCCTGTACCTAACGCTGTTAATGAGTATAATAACCTGAGACCAGAAAAGTCATAGGCTTAGGAAAAAATCTACTAATAATATTCTGAATTGAGTATACCAATAAAATGACTTCTAGTGACATATTGCTATTCTCATAGCTTTGATTTTGCTCAACCCTCATCAGAAACTCTCGTTTTGCAATAGACGATAATTAACACGGAGACCCACAAATGGATAGTCTACACACAATGAAAGACTTTGGAGTACTGTATACTAAATAGGAGATCTTTATCACACCCCTGGCAAAAGTTAAGGAACAGGAGCCCAAAAAGATTGTAAGAGAGAGAGATTGTGAATGAGTTCAAGAAAACAGCATTTTCTGGTCGTAACAGGACTGACACACATATGAACTCACAGAGACTATGACAGCACACATAAGACCTGTACAAGTTCACACCTGACAAAATTACAGCACTGAGAAGCAGAAAAGGGCACAAGGTCCCACCATTAATCAAGATGCTCCTAACAATTGCTACCTGTTGGGAGAGGGAAAATCAGTTTAAATACAATGAAGTAACTTCCTTTGTATCAGCCACACTCTCAGATAGGACTCATGGCCGGGAGTAATCATCCTGTTTCTTTTATGTGCTTTTGTTTTATCTCATCCTCCTTGGTTTGATTTTGACTTGGGGGTTTGTTTAAGTCAGGATGAACAGAAAGCGGTGTGGGTCTGAGGTGAGGAGGACTTGTAAAACGTTGGGAGAAGAGAAGAATATGATCAAAATATATCGTATTAATATCCTAAAAAATAAAAAACAGATTATGGATAATCATCAAATATTAATTTTGGATAATGAGAACATCACAAAATAATTATAATTTTATAAAATAATGAAATGTAATTCCCAGAATTAAAAGCTAGATAATCAGCATTTTCAAATATTGCATTAAAATGTATTGGGATTTGGTTACATTCCTGTATGAATGACAGAGCACGTGCCTATCGTATTAGGCCCTAGAAACAATCTCTGGTACCAGAAGAAAACTGACTGGGCACTGAAGCAGAAAGTGCCGATCAACAGGAAATATGGAACATAAACTATGGAATTACAGCATCAACAACTCCCTTATGACTCCGCACAAGAATAAATCAGAGTATCAGAAAAGGAGTATAACAGCACAGAAAATAAATAATGAACGAGAATATAATAATTATATTTTTTGAAAGTAATTTTATTAAATTATAAAAGTTTCCATTTCCGCCCCTCTTCCCAACACCCTCCCACTCCCCCCACTCCCTCTCCTCCTCCCTCTTCATCCCTTAGGGCAGTCAGGGTTTCCTGCCCTGTGGGAAGTTCAAGTTCCTCCCCCCCTCCCTCCAGGTCCAGGAAGGTGAGTATCCAAACAGACTGGATCCCCAAAATCCAGTATATGCAGAGGAAACAAGTCCCAGTGTCATAGTCAATGGCTTTTCAGAAAGAATAATTATATTTTGAATTGTAACAATTCAATTTCTATTTCAAGCCAATGTATGCAAAAAACTGCTGATCACAATACTAACAGGACAAAAATGTAAAATACGATCTCTGCAGATGTAAAGAGAGAATATGACAGTATCAAATTCCTAGTAATTAAAACATACTAGGACATTCTGAATAGAGTCAGATATCCTCAACTTTGATAGTAGGCAAATATGAAAAAGAAAAAAAAATCTCTCAGATTAACCTTCTTACTTCTTTGGGGACTGTATCTGTTTATGTTGTTTGGAACATTGTATTGGTAATATTAATCATTAAAACAGAGAGCTAAAGGAGAGATACAAAAATAAGTTGGAGAAATGATTAAGTGTGATTGACCCCATCCAATGTTACATATGATAACCTTATATAAGTCCCTAATTTTAGGTTCTTTAAAACACCTTTCATCATTGCTAAAACTAGTTAAGATGACAATGATGTTTCCTGTGATTCTTGGGTTTTGTAATTTCCCTTAATTTGTCATGATTTGCTTGCTTATTACTATTTCAGGTCCTTCAATTATTTGACAATTACCCAAATTCCTGTCTTAAACCTTATTGTTGGGTGTTTTACATTTACATTATTTTTATCGAGATGTAAATCCCTCTGCACCTTAAAACTTACTTTTAATCCAATGATTTGTCTCTCCCACTCAGGAGTCAATTTATAACTAACCCCAGTGAACCCAATGATTCTTTTATCTGCTCTCTTTTTTACCTGAATTGATAGCTACAAGAATAAACTTAAAATATTCTCTGATGACTCAGTGACTAAAGGTTTCCATCTCTAGCCTCCCAACTTGAGTTCCATCCTCAGGACTTACATGGTGAAAGGAGAGAACTGACTCAGTCAAGCTATCCCCTGGCCTACACACATATATGTGCTGTGGCATGTACATGCCCATACCATATCCACAGTAAATAATAAAAGTGTAATCAAAAAATTATACACACACACACACACACACACACACACACACACACACACACATGCACTGTGGAATTTACATGCCCAAACCATAGCCACAGTAGATAAATAAAAGTATAATTTAAAAAATTATATATATATGTATATATATACATATATATATGTATATGTATATATATATATATATATATTTGTCTTATCTTCCTGTTTAGAGTTTGGAAGCTACCATTAAATGGTTTCCTAACAGTTCAAGAGTGAAAGATTGATTTCTGTAGTGATATTTTGTTTGTATTTTAATAAGTAAAGCTTACCTCAAGATGAGAGTGCAGAGCTAAGCCACTAGATGCCAGGCAGAGGTGGCACAGACCTTTAATCTTAGTATTAGGGAGACAGAGGCGGGGGATCTCCATTCATTCAAAGCCATCCCGGGCTACACAAGATTGAATCTGTCTAAAAGAGAAACTGAGCTCACACAAAGGTGATCCCAGCACTTGGAATCACACACCTTTATCCAAGCATTAGGGAGTTGGAGACAGGAGAGATATGGCTAAGCGGAGAGAGGAATAAATGGCGGGAGAAGACAGAAGCTAAATGCAGTCTGAGGTTAGGTGGAGATAGATGCAGTGTGGAGATACAGTCTAAGGACAGGATTGCCTCTTCGATCTCAGCACTGGTAGAGATAAAAGAATTCTCTAGTTGCTGGTGCTTGCTTCTCTGATCTTCAGCATTAATCCCCATATCTGACTCTGGGCTTTTACTATTAATACCAACTAGAGTTAGTACTACAGATTTCGCTATGGACTGAAGCTATGTGTTGGGTTTCTTCTTTGCATTTGCTTATTTAAATTCAAATTTTCACTAAGGAAGTAAAAAAATGGAAATCATTTATCACAGGTAATTATAATACACCAATATTATTCAAATTGATAAGATTTGAGTATTGGTACTAGGAATTTGTGCAGTTCTAACATGGTTAGGTAGGCCATTGACCAGTCATTATTGCCAATGCATTCTTGAGTCCCTCATTAACAATGATATTAATTTTTGTTTAGATGAATATAAAAAAATCACAATCTTGGAAATCTATGGAGTATTTGTAGCAAATCCCATCACAACACCTTAAGAAAAGTTTTTATTTACTTTAACATTATCTTGTCGCTTTTCTTATCATCTGGTCTTTATAAGTTTTGTTCTTCTCAACATTTCCTAGTATTATTACATCCCACAACTGTTATCACTGTATTATTTTAAGGTCATCCCATATTTCATATGTGCAGATAAATATTGCTTCTAATTCCTGGCAAATGAAAGAACTGACCCTACATGAAAGGCTTATGTATGTGGCTTATTTTTCTGATGGAAAGAATAGCATACTAGGGAATATGCAGAAAGAGGTTTACGGGAAAACCTAGTTCACAATGTAAAATGTTCCTTAATTGAATATACATTTGGAAATGTGCCATTTGTTATAAAGTTCTGTTTATTAAGTCATAAAAATTTGTACTCATTTAAAACCTTACCACTATGGGTATTATACTTCCCAGGTGACAAATTTTACTCAACATTTAGTCATGGTTTATATATAGTACTTTGTAATTTATTCAACGTGGACTGCTGGAGATTTTCCAGTATGGACCTATCCTGATTTTTATTGTCCTTGTAAAATTTTTAAATTCCAAAACATGGCCTGTCAAAGGGAATAATTAGAAATATTCTTTTCCCTATAGATCTTTAGCAGGTTTATTTGTTCTGTAGCATCTGGATTGTACTATCATTTTTTTTATGGAAAGTAAACATACCCTAATATATCCACAAACCCACAGATTGTAGTCTTTCTGTGGATTATTACATGCCAAGAATGTAGACTCTGGGGAATCATTTTAGATTATTTAGTATAAACTCACAGGAAGAAAGGGAAACTGTTTTCTACTAACATTTTTATTAACTTTAACTGCCAGTAGAAACAAGATCTTGAAAAATAAACAGGGGACTGTTCCAACATGTAACCTCTGGGTAAAACAAAAAGTAATCATTTTCTTTTAAACATTTTCCAATCATTGATCACAATCCTTGTTAAAATAAATAAGTCCATTACAACTGTCATTTCTTCTAGAATAGTCCATGCTTTTATTTTCATTGTCCTTCATTATTAATTCATTCTCATTGTTGTAAGTAATATATTTTACTTTGCTTACTAAGTTTGAAGAAAACAATTGTGACATACATACCTACAAAAGAACAATGAAATCAAACATTAAAGTTACCCTTTGTGTGGGGGGACACAACAGAATTTCTCCTAGTCCTAATATTGAGAGATTTTATATTTATAGTTTTTCTCTTGAACTTTGAGCTAAATATACCTAGAATTAGATAACTATTCCATTTTTATCTATGTGTCCCTCCATAAACAAATTGCTCATTTTAAAGCATCATTTCCACTATATAATAAAGCAGGGTTATGATATATCGTTTCTAGATGCATTGAAGTTGTAAAATGAGATTTTATGCATATGAGTACATGCAAAGAACAGATCCTCATCTTCTTTGTAGCATTTCAATTTTAGTATATGTGCAGCTGAAGAATCAAACATACATAAACTTGGGGCAGAGGTTCCTATAGGGACTTGGAGAAGGAAAAGGTTGGGTTGACTAACCACCAGAGGCATATTGACAGCAGGACAGGGGAGAAAATAAGAAAAGAAACATCTTGCTAGGGAAGTTGGGGTCATTTTGGAGTTACAGGGAAGCCTATAGTGCCAGGGAAACTCCCAAGAATCCACAAGGTTGACCCCAGCTAAGACTCCTAGACATAATGTCTGAATTGGTAATCTACTGTAATCAGGTTGGTGACTACCCTAATTGTTATCAGAGAGCCTTTAACCTGTAACTGATGGAAGCAGATTCAAAGATCCAAAGCCAAGCACTGGGCCTAGCTCAGAGAGTCATGCTGACGATAGAGAGAGAGGATAGATTGGGTCATGATAGGGAAACCCACAGAGATAGCTGACCTGACCTCCTGGAAGAACATGGACTTGAACCAACAGTAAGGGAGCCTGCATGGGACTGACCTAGGCCCTTTGCATATATGTGACAATTCTTTGTAAGGTTTCTAGCAGTGAGATAAGGACCTGTGCCTGGTGCTTAGCTGACTTTTGAGAACCTGTTCCCCATGCTGGATTACCTTGCCCGGGCTTGATGCACAGGGAGGAGCTCCTCTGTCATGCCTCAACTTGATGTGCCATCCTTTGTTTATCCCCATAGAAGCCCCTCCCCTTTGTAAATGGAGAAGGAGGAGAAACAGATTCAGAGAGGGTTAGATGAGAAGGAGAGATGAAAGGGGAAACTGTGGTCAGCACTTAAAATAAATTTTTAAAAGTTTTGAAATTTTCTGCTTCATGAAAAAGTCTGACTGATACTATGGGTCTCTAGGGTGAATTTGGGTGTGCCAATGCTGCAGAAGAACTTTGGGTGACTATCCAGGCAGTGCGATCTATGTTTCTGTCAATTTCAGAGTTTTGGAAGTTTCTTACAATGCACTTTTTGTTTACTTAGGCAATATATCCTTCTGGAGACATTGATGGAGTTGAAGAATAGACAGTTATATCTTTCCTTAGTTATGATAAAAGTTAAAGTAGATATAAATATTTAACTGTAATTATTGCTTGATACTTGTTTTGTTATATGTAATTTTACTATGTTGAAGTTAAAATTTTTTCTTTTTATTTGGTCAGAAAAGGGAAAATGGTGTGGAAAGTCCTTCTGTATATGTGTTGCTTTAATTGGTTAATAAAAAAAAGCTGTTTCAACCAGTGGCATAGCAGAATTGTGCAAGGTGGGAATTCCAAGCAGATAGAGGAGGTAAAAAGGTAGAGTCAGAAAGATGTCATGTAGCCACTGAAGGAGAAAAATGCCCATGGGAGCCTACTGGCAACTTGCTAGTAGGCCTAGACTTTGTGGTGATACAGATTAATAGAGATGGGTTAATTTAAAATGTAAGAGCTAACTAGCAATATGTCTCAGTGATTGGCCAGGCCGTCTTTTAATTAATACAGTTTCTGCATGATTATTTCAGGTCTTTGCAGCCAGGAATGAACAAGAAGTCTCATGTCATACTTTATTTAATGATAATATTAAACAAATAAAATGGTAAACACAACAAATTCCACTCAAAACTGAGTCATATTTGTCTTAGTATCTAGTCTCACTATGTAGATATGCTAAGTGAAGCTGTATATGTTTTTGATCCATATTAAATTTAGGGTTTATTCCTATCAAAGATATTGCTGGTGAATTGATCCAGTAAAAAGAAATTGTTCTTATTGTACTTTTACCATAAAGACTACACTAATCATTTTCACGTTTTTTCATAGAAGTGAAATATACCAGTTAAACCATTGAGATGCTAAGTATAGATGCCAAGGAGCTAGTATATATGCTAAGAAACACTACGTTATATATGCATACATACATGTATGTGTGTCTATTGCAAATATATATATATTGATAAATCCCAACTTCCTGCCTTGTATTTCAGTAAATAGTGCTCTGACATTGAAAACCTTGGACAATACAATTCTCTAACACCATTTGCCTTATTGTAGGCAAATCTGTAACTGATTAAAAATTGTTTTTTTTTCCATTTGCAGCTGAAGGTATTGTGGCTTGATATGTTTGTTGTGTGAAAGAAAGTCTTCCTCATCATGAAATGATTGATAGTACTTAAGCTTTGGGCAGCCACACAGAAATTTACAGCTTGTGACATCATGTTTTTATTTTCTACCACTGTGGTTGGTGAATAATAAAAACCAAAGTTGCTGACCTGAAGACTGTGTCTTACACACACCCTGTAGTATATATGGCCTTCCTTATAGTACTGCATGCTGGAGTATGCCTTTTCTTATTTTATAATTACAAGTGGTTTAATTTGACTTGAGCAGACAGTGGCTCATATCTCTAAAATTCAAGATGTACAAACCCTTTCCATATAGAGCATGAGTGCCTGAATGATATATTAATATTGTACATAATAACTTATTCACACACATTTGTTGCTTATCATATAAGTATTCTATGCAGGTATATTGGGATGTATCTTCCAGCTAATGCTACATTTAAAATAAAAAAAATACAAATTAAAGTAATTCCAATGCTATTCAGTCAGCATTTTTCAACATGACAAAGAGACATTGTAGTGTTACAAATGTTGTTATATCTAATAGGCTTAGATGAAACCTGTCTCTAGGAACTAAAATATGATCCGAATGTGACTATAAAATCCTAACAAATGATGTATAATGAATGAGGTAAACCGCTACAGTACTTATTCTAATAATTGTTTGAAAATGGATTGATGAAAAATCGGCACTGTATAAATATATAAATATCACGCAAAAGTTATTATGAAATAAAATTAAAGTCACTATATTGTTTAGATGGAAGGTAGGCATGGAGTGTTTTGACTGTATGTTTGTGATAATCTTGATGACGTTGAGAGTTTTGATGAGTCCTAATCAAACATTGTGCAGTATTTCCTTCAGCAGAGACTGTTATCTTTTTTCTCATTTTCTAACTTGGGTGATATGATTTGGGCAGGGAGAGTAAACAAGTAACATGCTGTTTTGTCGTGAAGCGTGTAAGGAACACGCCCACATACTGTCAGTATTTGGGGTCAACTTTGTTGGAGACTTAGACAACTTTACCTAGTTTACCCAATTCCGCATGAGCTTGATTAGGAAAACATCATTCTGTGCAGTTCTTTCTCAGAAACCAGGAGTTTTAGGTCACTTCTTTGACATTTATTTACACAAATCATTTGGTTTCTTCTGAACTAGATCTTAATTTTCTTCTATTTTTTTGGTTTTCAATTATTTTGTTTACGATATTAATGGATATTTGATTTTATTTTGAGATCAAAAATAGCATCGTTAGCATCGTTGAATATATTTTTCTGTCTTTTGCCATTAAGAGGCCTCTCAATGTCTAGTGTGTGATTTTGCAATTCTGCTTCTTCACATTTACTTCTTTCAAGATTTACAAGACACTTGTAATGGTTGATATGAGAAATGTTCTTTATAGTCTGGAGTATTTAAACATTTGATCGTTACTTGATGAAACTGTTTGGGGAAGTTTTGTGGTATAGCTTTGATGAAGTAAGTATATTACTGGGCATGGTCTTTGAGATTAAAAAACCTTTGCCTATGTTTAGTCTTCTCTCTGCTTCCTGCTTCTGTTTCAGTCATGCACTCTGCATCCGCTTTCTGCTGCCATGATTCTCTTCCATGATGAACTTTTTTCCTTCTGCATCTGTAAGACAAATAAAAAAAAGTTTTATTATATAAGATGCCTTTGTCGTGGTGTTTGATCACAACAACAGAAAATTAAAATTAACTAATACAACACTTCTGACTCTTCATGTATAATTCCTGTCCCTCTTAGAATCAGCCGTTTATCAAAGCTCTTGTTTGTGCTAAAGGAGATTTGTAAAACATAATAACCAGGAACTAGCCATGACCATTGATCCTGTAGTTTCATATCTAGAGTTTTCAACTGGTAGAAAAATATAAACATGTTACAGTACCCCAAAGTGGATCTTACTGCATTTGTGAGCATCTTTAAACCTTTCTGTATGTAGTAGTTTGTACTGGAATTACTTCAAGCGTGACTTCAGACTGTTTATAACCACAGCACATTAGAATATGGATATCTCTGACTTTCTTCCCTTCTTCCTAACTTCAAACTCTAAAAATGGGAAATGTAATTTCTGTTTTTCATACATTGACATAGCTAATTTCAGCACATGTGATAGATTACAATGGGTAGCCTATTTTTCCACTGATCAAGGAGTGTATTGCTTGTTTATATTTTTGCTTATATTATAGACTGCCTAATTTGAAAGATATTTGAATATTTTCCTGTTTCCCTTACTGATATTATTTAATATATTTTTAGCTTTTATATCATTCTGAAGCATTTTCATGTTACTTTGGGATTCTTTGAACTCTAATCTTATGTATGTTTATATGAGTAAGTGTGTCTGTGTGTGTGTATGTCTGTGTTTGTGTGTAAGTGTATGTGAAGTTCAAGACAGAAATTGTATTTGGAAGCTTTTTCCTTCAACATTCTATCCCTTAATTTTTATGTACATGTTTGTGGTATATGTATGTATTTGTTTACATATGTTTGCCCACATTTATGTGGCTACATGTGTATTTGTGAGTGTCTATGCACATATATGCACATGGATGTGTATTTAGCAGCTGATGTTGATAGTATCTCAAGGAAACTGAAGTTTCCCATTTTAGAAATCTGGCTGTGAGCAGACCCCGAACTGCTGCCCATCAACATTGGAGTTATAGGCAAGCTTAAACATTCCCAGATTTTTACATGGACTTTGGATTAAACTTAGGTTCTCATGTTTGTACAGAAAATATTTTATCTGTTCTTATGTCTCTCCAGTCCCTGAACTCTTGAATCTTTAGCTGGTCATACATTTAAGTTCAGCTTTTGTGTTGTTACGTTGCATGGCCTTTACCAAATGCAAAGTGATCTATAGACATAGCTGTGGTATAATAAAAACAGCTCTATCTCCATGAAAATTTGCCCCATATTTCATCTATTCAGTTTTCCTTTTCCCTATGTCCTGACAAACTCTGATATTTTCTAGAATGTCACATAACTTTAGTCATTCAGCAAGTATCCATTATCAGCTTAACATTTTTATGAAGAAATTCATCTAAGATTCAGTAATACTTTCTCAGGTCCTGATACCCCAAATTATTTTTTATTACTGACTGACAATTCATGGGTATACACATTAATTTATAAAAATTACATTCTAAAGTACATTTTTATTTATGTAATTATTTTTAAGTTACAAATAAAACTATTAGCATATAAATGTTGAGTTTTATGTACTTATGAGTTTTCAAATTAGATTAACTTAATCATTTGACTTCATTCATTTATTTATTTGGGGTATGTGAATTTTTGAGGTTGAAAGCCTTTATCTTGTCATTCATGGGAAGGACAGAAAACAACTGTGGGATTGGATTCCAAGGATCAAGTTCTAATTGTCAGGCTGTGTCTTTACCTCTTGAGTCATTTAGCCTGCCCAAGTTTTCAAATTAGTTGAACAGGGGAATTGGAGAGCTAGTCAACATGTAAAAGCATACAAGTCTTTGAGGATAGCTACACTTACTCACACACACCCAAATACAGATAGACATAAATGAAAATTAATTATTATGTATGAGTTGATTGTGAGTCACCATAAGGAAAGACCATGTTTAATTATTGCAGAAGCATTTTCAACTGCCTTGCAAAACTTCTGTATATTTTTCATTGTGTGCCAGTAAGTGACTATTGATTCTTCTATTCATGTGTGACTTCATGTCCTTGCTAACAATTGGATTCATCATTTTCAACTGGAGTTTTTATGTTGAAAGAAACTTCTAGTAGTATGCCTTTGCCATATTGATTTGTAATTTAATAATGGCAAATGATGTTGAGCATTTGTCAATGTTTTATTTGACATTTTTCTGTCTTTCTTGCTGTAATGTTTGTTCAAATCTATTGTGCAATTATTAATTATGTTGTTCTTTTCTCACAGATCAATTTTATCATTTCTTTGTGTGCTTTGGAAACAAACCTTTGTCAGATATTTGCTTCATGAACATTTTCTACAGATTTTGCCTTTTATTTTGTTTCTTTCCCCATGTTTTACTCATATTGGAGATTAATCTTGATATGCCTAAATTATCAATATTTGTTTATGTGTCATTCTTTCAACTTCAATATAAAGTCTCTTAGAAACTCCTAGATCATCTTCTATATTCTTTATTTTATTTTAAAGATTTATCTCTTAAGACCCAAGGTTCCTCCTGCATGTATGCCTCCATGCCAGAAGAGGGTACCAGATCGCATTACAGACGGTTGTAAGCCAACTTGTGGTTGCTGGAAATTGAACTCAGGACCTCTGTAAGAACAGTCAGTGCTCTTAACCTCTGTCCCATTTCTCAGCCCCCTTCATTTTATTTTTTAAAGCACTCTCTTTTTGCTGTTGTTTGTTTTGTTGTTGTTGTTGTTTTACATACCAATTCCAGTTCCCTTCCTCTCCATTTCTCCTGCTCCCCTGACAGTCTCCTATCTCAGTCTCCATCCACTCCTCAGAGAAGGGGAATCCTCCCATGGGGTGTCAACAATGTCTGTCACATCACGTGAGGCAGGACCAAGGCCCTTGCTCTTGTATCTAGTCTTATATATTCTAAATGGTCTCCAGAAATTTTTCCTGCTCTTTTCTCTACATTTAGTTTTTCTTGTGAATAGTAAACTCATTTTTGTAAAAGAATAACGTATTGAGTTTTGAGTACTTATAGACTGAAGGCTGTGTCCACTCTCCAAATGTCATAGTCTAAATTCATAAAACTAGGTAAGATATTAAAAAGTATGACTGTTGGCAGTAATTGAATCCTGAATTTAAAGTACTCATTAATGAAATAAATAACCTTTTGAGAATCCAACCTGTGTTGAAACCTTTTTTCTGCCAAGTGAAAGATAGAGGATATGCCAGTCCCTGGCTGAGGAGCAGGCACTTCTAGAATCCAACAATTACATCAGTCAATTATTTTGTTTCTGCTCACTGACCTGTGGTGTCCACTTAGATGCTTGAGACATTTTACAAGGTTAAACTCTAATTGAATATTTAAAAAGAGGTGTCAAGTCAAATAGACTTCTTTGATTTGTCATTACATGGGAAACATTGCATTTAAAAAGTTACTTTAATCCTTCTTTTGTTATGTATATATGTAAATGTGTTATCAACCTCAGAATTTACATAAAATTCTTAGGAATCTGATAACTTCATCTAATGTTGTCAGTCATAATTGCATTTACAAAATATGCTATGCTATGAAATAAGAAAATTCCCTTATTGGATGTGCTGTAATGAATTGTTAAGAACATTTTAAACCTTTGGTGAGGGCAGTTAATGTTTCAGTCTGCTTCTTTTGTGAAACGTTTTATAGTGATTATACTAAATTCCAAGACACTCGTGGAGAAAACTGTAAGAAGCATAAATATCTAGCAACTTAGACCAAGAATTGACTCTATCCTCACACATACCCAAGTTTCAGTGTGTAACTTGTTCTAAACTTTATGACATAGTACAAATGGACCAACTTTGTGATTGGTGTCATGTGAATTTCTTAGAATAGTCTCCAGAATGATATCAAACATCACTAGAGACATGGAAACTGAACACTAGGGAAATTTAAATGATTACTATGACAAAAATATACTATAGTTGCTATGTAGGCAATTCAAGAATTTATCCTAATACTTACTGGGAGGAACATAATCCTAATACTGGGAAGAAAATAAAGGACACAATGCCAAGTGGGAAAATATTTGAAACGTGGAAGAGTGGATGAGGAGAGATAATAAGGTCCAAAGAAAGAATGAGATGAGAATACAATATTAAATTATATGAGGATATTATGAGACCCCTTAGTATGTACTATCAATATACAAGCATAAAAATATTTTAATGATTTTAAGCATGTGGTCCAGGTTTGATAGACATTAAAGAAGCATAACACACTGATCTATTTAGTTATGAGTCTTGCTTTGGGAGACCTTGGTTTTGTATTGTTAATAATATCAGTAAAATACATCACATAAAATCAGTGATATTCCTAAAATCTCCATGCACTGTTTTCTCTTGAGACAGTTATAAGCTTTTCAGTCACTAAATGAACAGGTAATAACCACATGCACTGAATAATAATGATTAGCAAAAATAAGCAACATCAAAGGAGCCTTCTGAGACTTCAGTTTATAAAACTATGGATATGCACAACAAAGAAATCACAGAGTAATGAGAAGTAGTTGGTCTTACATCCTGTGCTATGGAGATGATCAAAATGTTAAAAGTAACACAATCTAAATTACCCGGGACATTTCCACCCAACTTCCTAGTTAAGTCATTTAGGCCAAATTTCTGCAGTTGAGATTAGTCTTTACTATTTCTTCTGTAAATCATAAATAATCTTGAATCTAACTTAAAAATAAGCTACAGATAGAAATTATTCTAAATCATTTGTGCAAAGGATGGTTTTCATATAGAATCTCTACAGAAGACACAAGATAAATTGCATTTATGAGAATTGTATAAAGCGGGTCCTTATTTTATTAACATTTTCAAGTCGGTTTTAGAACTCTTATGTACACCAATGTACAGCTCCCACTAACAGAGACATTGCTCTGAGCTTCCTTTCTCTCTCTTAGTGCCTCCATGGTGTTTAAAAGCAAATGACTAACATCTTGAGTCACTATACTGAAGTAATTTTCAGAGTGAAAACTGTCCTTGCAGAAATGATTTGGCTCTCTTACCCTGTAATATGGAGAGTTGCTGCCTCCTCAAATTTGATCAATCAATCTGCTGCTTCCAGAAGTGAGGCAACTTCTGACAAACCACATTTTGCTGTCGAAGGTTCTGATGTTACCTGTTCTCTCCCATGTTTCAGGCACTGAGTATATCCCAAAACTGTCTCCCTGAGCTGGCAAGGGGAATATGATGAGTTGATGAGAAGTGCTGTATGAGCTGTGTACTGCTGTAATTATTTTCAAAATGTTGACTTTCAGGTCTGTCCAAAAAAATAAAAGCATGTAATTTTAAACAATATACTTTAATGCTGTCGCTATCTTCTGTCTCAGTCTCTGACATTACAAATCAGTATAGGTCTAAAACTTAGATTGCAAATGAAAAATAAAAAGAAAGTTAATAAAAGAAAATTGCATTTTAAAAAACTCAGATTTATTTGAAGGGGAAAAAACTTCAACCTAGAATATTGCTAAAAGAATTTCCTGATTTTTTTAGTGAGCTTCCATCACTTTGATATAAGTGACAACATCCGGGAAGAACGACTTTCATTTGAGAACATGTCTCCATAAGAATGGCCCATAGGCCAATCTGTTAAATATTTTCTTGATTACTGACTTAGTAGGAGGACCCAACCCAGGTGGTGGGGTTGTCACGCCTGGGCAGGTAGCCCTGCATGGTATAAGCAGACTGATAAAACCATGAAGAGATAACCAGTAAGCAGTTTTCCTACATGGCCTTGAATCAGTTCCTACCTACAGGTTCCTGCCTTTAGTTCCTGCCCTGACTACTTGACTTCAATTACAGACCATGACCTGAGAGTTATAAGATGCAATAAGTTCTTTCTTATTCATGTTGCTTTAAGTCACGATGTTTTATCATAGCAATAATATGAAAACACTGATTAAAACCAACTCCTAGAGAGTTACTTCCCCAGGTCAGCACACAAAACCGCTGCAGTTATGGTCCAAAGGAACCAGACTACTTCCTGATCTGGAAACAGAACAGGCATTGTGATCCACATGATTTTATATGCATGGAGATCATGGAGGGTTAATTCTGAAGGCAGTGTGTGACAGGCTTAGAGTCCTGCCTGGAGTCCTTGAGAAGTCACTGTGTACAGGGGAAGCCAAACTTACAATGGAAATCCAATGATATTGAAGACACCAGAATCATGGAGCATCTACTGAAGAAAACGGCAAGTACAGAGTGAACCAAGAGAGCCTATGTGCATTACTGGAGGTAGACTGGAACCAACAGGGGGTTCCTAGTCCATTGGAGCCTGGAAGATTCCATCATGATCTCCAGAAGACAGACATGGACCAGCAGAATTTTGAGTTTACTCTGCTGGGTCTCAGTCTTGCTTCCTTCTGATATTTCCTAGTAAGAGATCCATTCCTCTCTTTCGGAATTGGGTAATTTACTCTGTGTAATTATATATTCTTTAAGAGTCTTCCATAATCTCAAAAGAAACTTTGTCCTTACAATGTTGATCTGTATTGGAACTATTAAAGACTATGGGATCGTTGAATTTGGAATGAATCTATTTTTACATTGTAAAATGCCCCAGATCCTATAAGAACAAAGAGTAGAAAATCATGGCTTAAAAGCAGTATGTTTTAGTATAAAGTTGACAAGAAATAGACTTGAACTTAATACTTATTGTCATTTTGGCAGGATTTAGTAACCCCCCAAGAAGCAAGGCCTATGAGTATGTCTATGAAAGCATACCTACATTAGTTTCATTGGTGTGAGAAGTCCTGCCCTAAAGTGTGGTACCATCCGATGGTCTGCAATCTTAAACTGAAGAGAAAGAAGAAGGCAAGCTAAGCTCATCTTTCTGCTTCCCATTGTGGATACATGTTAAGAGTAGTTCTTGCTGCCATGGCTTCCCCACCATGATGTACTGTACCACTGTACCTTCAAACTGTAAATCAGTATAAACTTTTTCTTCCTAGGGGGGAAAAAACAACTTAGATTGCTATAATGTTTCTTCCTAGAAATATTAGACCTAATATTCACCTTTTAAAATTATTAGCTGTGTTTTGAAATTTTGCCAAACTACCTATAATCTTCAATATCTCTTCTAATTACACTAGCGACACCATAGAATCTAAATTTAACCTAATAACATCATCCTTTGCTAATTTATGTTATTATCTTGTGGACCAAATTGCTTCAATAAAAGTACAGTCTTTAACTAATAAACTCAAGGGAACATTACCTATAAAGCCAAGGAAATTGAAAGGTACTTCAGGAGGAAGAATAATATTTTTATATATTAAACTCTAAGTTTTTCTTTGTCTATACTTCCCTCTTACTTCTCTAAATTTAGAATCATTTAGCAAAAAATCCTTTCATAAAACACATTTTTCTACAGAAATTTATTTCTAAAATCTAATTCCTACTTGGAAAAAAAACAGAATGAGAGTTGAGCACAAAAGGTTTATGATATATTGTCATATTTGACCCCAACATTGAACTCTCTATTGGGATTTTCATGACTGCATAAACACACACCTTTGCTGATCTTTACTTCAATTGGCAGGTGATTGTCTCAGGAATCAATGCCTTACCAGTCTCAACTACTCCTTTAGCAGGACTCCTAAGCTGCTATGAATATCCACTAATAATGCAAATCTGATTGGCATTATACTTCTCAACATCTGTTTCATTCAAGAGTAACATGTGCCAGATAATTAGTGCAAAGGATTCAAGTAATTTGAGAAAATTTCAATGGGCCTACTGTTGAATTCGCAGGTGGGCTTTTGTTCACATGTATGTTTGCAATAAAAGAAGCATTCTCTATATTTGAAAATGTATTCATCTAAGAATTAAAGTATAAATATTGAAGTTGGGTCAATTTCATGAACATCTCAATAATCATGTGATTCATCAAACAAACCAACAGTACTTAGTAGCTTTTTTCCTCTAATTCTTTGCATATTACCACAGCTTTTCTATAACCAGTGGCTCTATAGTCTGTTTTTCAATGCCACCACAAGTGCTCTTGGATATTTGATGATTGACTTAGTCTATTTCCTTCATTTTTATAAAAATATTTCTATTTTATGTGGATAAATGTTATGTGTATATGTCTATGAGTATACTGTGTACATGCCTGGTACTTGCAGAAGCAATAAGAGGGCATTGGATCCCCAAGAACTATAATTTCAAATGCTTACAATCAATCATGTAGGTACTGGTACATAAACTAGGATCATCTGGTAGAGCAGTTAGTGCTCTTAACCACCGAATATAATAGTCTAATAACAAGAATTAAGATGCTAAAGGAATTCCTGAACATACTCAGTTTTTCCAATTTTCTGTCAAATTTAATATTAAATTCTACAAATTGTTCAAATATTTTCTTTTGACTGTTTTTTTCAACTTTAAAAAATTTCCAAGGGGTGATTTATTCTGATTATGGTAGATTCTCCATTAGAATATCAAAATATAATAGCAACACTTATCATATAACTTATGTGAACATAAATAAGTATTGTAAGGGTAGTGTCTTAATTAAGAAATCTTTGCTATGAAGAGACACAATGACCATGGCAACTCTTATAAATGGAATAATTTAATTGGGGCTAATTTATGTTTCAAAGGCTTAATCCATTATTTTCATGGCAGCATGTAGGCAGACACAGTGCTAGAGAAGAAGCCCACACCCACAGTGACACACTTTCTCAAACAAAGGCACACCTATTGTACAAAGCCATACTTCCTAATAGTGTCATTCCCTATGGGAGCCATTTTCTTTCAAACCAGCATAACCCAATCCCTGATGCCCCTATACTGCAACAATATCATAATGCAATAATGCATTTATTCTAACTTCAAATGTCCCCATAGAATATAACATTCTCAAATTTATTTAAAAGTCTAAAGCTCAAAGCCTCTTTTGATACTCATGAGATCCTTAACTGTAATCCCCTGTATAATAAAAATCAAAAAATAGATCATGTACTTCCAACATATAATGGCACAGGATATATATATATATATATATATATATAACCATTTCAAAACGAAGGAAAGGGAGTATAGTGAGGAAATAGTGGACCAAAGAAAAACTAAATAGGCAACCTCCAAACACTATATCCCCATGTCTGATGTTAAAAATATCTTCATATCTCCAAATTCTTTCAGATTTGTTGACTGCAAAACACTTCTTTGGACTGGCCCCACTCCCTGTAAGCAGTTATTCTTAGCAGATGTCACATGACTGTGCTATCTCCAACATCTTGGGGTCTCCAAGGCAAGACAAGCTTCACTTTCACAGATTCACACAATGGCCTCTTTAGGTTTTCATAAATAGACACCCCTGACATATACCTTACCTCAATGGTTTTCCTTAGTATCAGAGGAGAAAGCTTTCATAACTCCTTTATTCTATCTTTGATTCTAAAGCCAGAACCCATGGCTGAAACTGCTAAGATCTGCTTCTTGCTGGAGCTAAAACATGGTCACCTGCTGTTGGATTACATCTTCACCAGCTTTCTGTTTTTTTGAGGGTTTCCTTTATTGCCTAAGATTGATTGTCCTGAATCTCAATTTGTAGACCAAACTGGCTTCAAACCAGAGAACTTTCTCCCTCCAGAGTACTGGGATAAAAGATGTGCACCACCACACTGAGCTCTGAGCTTTTATTTTAATCCCTTTTCCCAAGTTGAAAGTTTAGCTGGGTGGGATTTCTTCCTAAGGTTATCAGTCCCTTTATTCCATTTCTTCTTCCTTCTGTATTATTGAACACAGGAGTTAGTTTTTATTCCACTTTCTGCTGCCCTTGTTCTCCCAAGTCTGAATATTTTGTGTTTTTACTTGAGCAATTTGTTCCTTTTCATTATAAATCTTCATAAGATTCAACATGAGTAACTACAAAACAGAGTCTATAGTAGACTATTTTAAGATTTTCCATGCTAATGCAATTAATCCAAAACTCTTTAGCCCCAGGCAGACATTTTGGACAAGGACAAGAAGCAGCCATATTCTTCACCAAATTATCAAAAGAACGATAGCTAGGCAATATACTAAAATTCTTCTCTGAAACCTCTTGAGCCAGAACCCCACAGTTCAAATCACCCTCAGCAACACTGTCTTCCGTGCTCTTACTAGTATGTCCCATAAAGCAGCACTAAAAACATTAATTGGACTGGTCTACAATCTCAGGGATCTAGTCCATTATCATCATGTTGGGATATGGCAGACATGATGCTAGAGAAGGAGTGGAGAGTTCTAGATTGATCTGTAGGCAGCAGAGGCAACTGTGTGTCACACTGGGCATATCCTGAGTATGGGAGACCTCAAAGCCCACTTCCACAGTGACATACTTCCTCCAAAAGTTGATACCTACCTATACCAACAAGGCCATACCTTCTAATAGTTTGACTTGCTATAGAGGTCATTTTCTTTCAAACCTCCTCAGTTTATTTGATTGTTCTTAAAGAATATTTGGCTCACTGTCTTCAACTAGGGAGTGCTAGTCTTGCCCCTCACCATCTGAAGCACTCAGGAGAGGGGTCCTACACCTCAACTGAGCAGTACAATAGAGATAACCTTAATTGGCAGAGGAACTAGCCCTGGGGGTGTGAGAATGGGATGGCTGGGCACACTCCCCTCGTCTGGCATGTGGTAATAAAGGCAAGGGAAAGATGCTATACCCTTCTTGCCCCTGCCACCAGTGGTGGTCGAGGGAGTTGACCGTCCCCCTGACCAGCTGCAGCACTAGGAGAGGTAGGTCCTGTTCCTCATCTGGGCAGCACAGTAGAACTGACTGTATTGACTGGGGTGTAAGTGAACTGTCCCCAAGAATGTGAACTTGGGAGATCTGACCCCACCCCTCGTCTGTCATACGGTGGCTTGGGCATAGGGGAGAGATACTCTCCCTCACATCTGTGACAGGTGGGAGAGCTGGCCTGGGGGTCCTAAGAGTGGGAGAGCTGTCCCTGCTGATCACCAGCACTCAGGAGAATGGCCTCTGCACCTCATTTGGGCAACAGAGTAAGCCTGGCCCTGATGGTGTAGATGAGGAAAAGTCAACTCTGAGGGCATGAAAACAGAAGAACCGGTCTGCTCCTCATTTGTCACTAACCTTGGTGAACTAGCCTGGGCAATGCCAGAGAGCTCACCCTGCTCGTGAGGACAGGGGCGAGCTGGTGGGACATCCAATCCTGCTACTATTCAGGGACAGAATTTGGGTTCTGAGTTGGCACATCCCAATAGCCACCCCATCTATGATTCCTGGAGTGTGTGAAGACCCAAAGCTTCAGGATTTTCACAACACAGGGCAACAACAGGATATCCAAGAGGACCCAGTATTGGTAACATAACGAAAGCCAGAGGTCTTAAAGAAGACCATTGTTTGTAATGAACATATTTACAAGTAAAGATGTATGGAGAAAAGGGTAAACTGTGACTCACTGTGTCACTTTGCAGCTTACATGACGAGATCTTTCTCTGCTTTCTTTCCTTTCTTCCTTCCTTCCTTCCTTCCTTCTCTTAAATTTTATTTTATTTTATTTGCAGGGAGGGAGGTTACAAGGGCAGAGGGTGGATATGAAGGAATGGGGGAAGATGAATGGGATGGAGATGCATGATGTGAAAGACACAAAGAATAGATTTTTAAAAAGGAGCATTATGTCTTTTTAGTACAGGAATATGTTTTTCAGCTTTTTAAATGAAAAGAGTCCTTAACTATACAGTAATTTTAAGGATTAAAATCTTGTATTTTAGTGATAAAGAAAGTTTTGATGAAAGACCCTGGGTAACTAAAGCAGTTACTTTGATTAGCATCTTTAATAATATATACAGAAGCTATTCAGCTACTATCATAAGATTTTTAGTTTTCAATATATCACTTAAACCCCCAAAGCATTTGGAAGGTAGGTATTTTTAACCTCTCAAATATCAATTGGCATGGGGCATGTGGATAAGTCTTTTCTCACATTTCAGAAAGAAAATTCCTCAAATGTGGATTTCTTGAGTGACTTTTTATAAAACAGTTCTTTCACTCATATTTTACATGTGTCTGTTTCTCTTTATATGTGTGTTTTTGATTTATGAGATTGTGTGCACTGGTTTGTAGGATATACTCACTTCCGCACGAAGGTAAAGAAAGGATGAGGGTCAATGTCAGGTGTCTTTTATTGTTCTTTAGTTAATGTATTTGTTTGCTTGATTTCAGGTTAGATACCTCACTGTACCTGGATCTCAGCATATGATCAATCAACCTCAGAGACTGCCTGGCAAGCAAGCCCCATGTTCTGTCTCTGTTTTCCAGGCCATGACTTGTGCCATTCTACCCAGGCAAAAATTTAATGCTTCATGCTTTTTTAGCAAGTACTTCACCAACATAAGTACTTCACCAGACCCATTGTCTTCATTTTCTAAAGTATACATTTGTTGTAGAAAATGGTATTCTCACTCATATTTACCATGCACTCTGGCCATCTTTAAATTTCTTTTTTTTTTTTAAGTAATTTTATTAAATTATAAAAGATTCCATTTACGCCCCTCTTCCCAACACCCTCCCACTCCCCCCCCTCCTCCTCCCTCTTTGTCCCTAAGGGCAGTCAGGGTTTCAAGCCCTGTGGGAAGTTCAAGTTCGTCCCCCCTCCCTCCAGGTCCTGGAAGGTGAGTATCCAAACAGACTGGATCCCAAAAATCCAGTATATGCAGAGGAAACTAGTCCCAGTGTCATTGTCAATGGCTTCTCAGAAAGACTCCGGGTCAGCCACATTCAGAGAATCCAGCCACATTCAGAGAATCTGGTTGGATCACGTGCTCGTTAAGTCGCAGTCCAACTGCCCTTGGTAAACTCTCATTAGATCCGACCCCTTGTATCAGTGGGTGATAACATCCCTCGCAGTCCTTCGTCATTTTCTTCCTCTTCTGCTCCTGATTTGGACCTTGGGGGGCTCAGTCCGGTGCTCCAATGTGGGACTCCGTCTGTATCGCCATCCATCGCCAGATGAAGGATCTATGGTGATAAGCAAAATATTCATCAGTATGGTTATGGGCCAAGGCCGGTTCAGGCACCCTCTCCTCTGTCCAGAGAACAATCTGGGGATCTCTCCTTGGACCTGGGATCCCATATATAATCAAGTCTCCTGTAAACCCTAAAATGACTCCCTTAGTTGAAATATAATCTTCCCTGATCCCATATTCATCCTTCCTCCCTTCCCCCCATCCCGGTCTACCGAGCTTTCTCCATTCCTCCCCTACTCCCTTCTCTCTAACCCTCTCCCCTTCCAACAACCCTCCCACCCACTCCCCATGCACCCAAGGTTACCTGGGACTCTTGACTATTTCCTACCTCCTGGTGGATAGCTAAATAATCTTCATCAGGTTCGTCTTCTTATTTAGCTTCTCTAGGATCACGAATAATAGGCTCAAAGACCTTTAAAATTATGGTTAGAATCCACTTATGAGTGAATACATACCATGTTCCTCTTTTTGGGTCTGGCTTACCTCACTCAGTAAAGCGTTTTCTATGTCCATCCATTTGCATGCAAAATTCAAGATGTCATTATTTTTTACCGCTGAGTAAAACTCTAATGTGTATATGTTCCACACCTTTTTTAACCATTCTTCTATTGAGGGGCACCTATGCTGTTTCCAGGTTCTGGCTATTACAAATAGTGCTGCTATGAACATAGTTGAACAAATGCTTTTGTAGTATGATAGGGCATCTCTTGGGTATATTCCCAAGAGTGGAATTGCTGGGTCCTGAGGGAGGTTGACTCCCAGTTTCCTGAGAAACCGCCACACTGATTTCCACAGTGGCTGCACAAGTTTGCATTCCCACCAGCAATGGACGAGTGTTCCCCTCACCCCACACCCTCTCCAGCATAGTCTATCATTGGTGTTTTTGACTTTAGCTATTCTGACAGGTGAAAGATGGTATCTCAAAGTGGTTTTGATTTGCATTTCCCTGATCGCTAAGGAAGTTGAGCATGACCTTAAGTGTCTTCTGGCCATTCGAAGTTCATCTGTTGTGAATTCTCTGTTCAGATCAGTACCCCATTTTTTAATTGGGTTAATTAGAGTTTTAGTGCCTAGTTTCTTGAGTTCTTTGTATATTTTGGAGATCAGACCTTTGTCTGATGAGGGGTTGGTAAAGATCTTCTCCCAGTCAGAAGGCAGCCTTTTTGTCTTACTGACAGTGTCCTTTGCTTTACAGAAGCTTCTCAGTTTCAGTAGATCGCATTTATTCATTGTTTCTCTTAGTGTCTGTGCAGCTGTGGTCCTACTTAGGAAGAGGCCTCCTGTGCCTATATCTTTTACACTACTTCCCACTTTCTCTTCTATCAGGTTCAAAGTGGACGGATTAATGTTGATGTCTTTAATCCATTTGGACCTGAGTTTTGTGCATGGTGATAGGTATGGATCTACTTTCATCCTTCTACAGGTTGACATCCAGTTATGCCAGCACCATTTGTTAAAGATGCTTTCCTTCTTCCATTGTATACCTTTAGCTCCCTTGTCAAAAATTAGGTGCTCATAGGTTTGTGGGTTAATATCCGGGTCTTCTATTCGATTCCAAAGGTCGATTTCTCTGTTCTTATGCCAATACCAAGCTGTTTTCAATACTGTAGCTCTGTAATAGAGTTTGAAGTCAGGGATGGTAATGCCGCCAGAAGTTCCTTTATTGTATAAGATTGTTTTGGCTATCCTGGGTTTTTTGTTTTGCCATATAAACTTGATTATTGTTTTCTCAAGGTCTGTGAAGAAGTTTGATGGGATTTTGATGGGGATTGCATTGAATCTATAGATTGCTTTTGGTAGAATTGCCATTTTTACTATGTTGATCCTCCCAATCCAAGAACAAGGGAGATCTTTCCATTTTCTGGTATCCTCCTCAATTTCTTTCTTCAAAGACTTAAAGTTCTTGTCAAATAGGTCTTTCACTTCCTTGGTTAGAGTAACCCCAAGATATTTTATGCTATTTGTGGCTATCGTGAAAGGTGATGTTTCTCTGATTTCCCTCTCAGCTTCTTTATCCTTTGTGTATAGGAGGGCCACTGATTTTTTGGAGTTGATCTTGTATCCTGCCACGTTACTAAAGGTGCTTATCAGCTGTAGGAGTTCTTTGGTAGAGTTTTTGGGGTCACTTATGTACACAATCATATCGTCAGCAAATAACGAAAGTTTAACTTCATCCTTTCCAATTCGAATCCCCTTGATCTCCTTATGTTGTCTTATTGCTATTGCTAGGACTTCAAGCACTATATTGAAGAGGTATGGAGAGAGTGGACAGCCTTGTCGTGTTCCTGATTTTAGTGGAAAGGCTTTGAGTTTCTCTCCATTCAATTTGATGTTAGCTGTCGGCTTGCTGTATATTGCTTTTATTGTATTTAGGTATGATCCTTGTATCCCCAGTCTCTCCAACACCTTTATCATAAATGGGTGTTGAATTTTGTCAAATGCTTTTTCAGCATCCAATGAAATGATCATATGGTTTTTTTCTTTCAGTTTATTTATATGATGGATTACATTGATAGATTTGCGTATGTTGAACCAGCCCTGCATCTCTGGGATGAAGCCTACTTGATCATAATGGATAAGTTTTCTAATGTGTTCCTGGATTCGGTTTGCCAGGATTTTATTGAGAATATTCGCGTCGATGTTCATGAGTGAGATTGGCCTGTAATTCTCTTTCTTGGTTGTGTCTTTATGTGGTTTTGGTATTAAGGTAACTGTAGCTTCATAAAAGGAGTTTGGCAATGACTCTTCTGTTTCTATATTATGGAATACATTAAGGAGTATAGGAATTAGCTCTTCCTGGAAGTTCTGGTAGAATTCTGCATTGAAACCATCTGGTCCTGGGCTTTTTTTGGCAGGGAGATTTCTGATAACAGCTTCTAATTCTTCGCGACTAACAGGTCTATTTAGATTGTTCACCTGTTCTTGGTTCAACTTTGGTATATGGTATTTATCTAAAAAAATGTCCATTTCTTTTACATTTTCCAAGTTTGTGGCATATAAACTTTCGTAGTAAGATCTAATGATTCTCTGAATTTCCTCTGTGTCTGTGGTTATATCCCCCTTTTCATTTCTGATCCTATTAATTTGCAAGTTCTGCCGTTTGATTAGTTTGGATAGGGGTTTGTCAATCTTGTTGATTTTCTCCAAGAACCAGCTTTTTGATTCATTGATTCTTTGGATTGTTTTCTCTATTTCTATTTTGTTGATTTCAGCCCTCAGTTTGATTATTTCTAGTCTTCTACTCCTCCTGGGTGAATCAGCTTCTTTTTTTTCTAGAGCTTTCAAGTGTGCTGTTAGGTCTCCAATGTGTGCTTTCTCCGTTTTCTTTAGTTGGGCACCTATTGCTATGAACTTTCCTCTTAGCACTGCTTTCATAGTGTCCCATAGGTTTGAGTATGTTGTGTCTTTGTTTTCATTAAATTCAAGGAAGACTTTAATTTCTTTCTTAATTTCGTCCCTGACCCAGTGGTGATTTAGTAGTTGACTGTTCAACTTCCATGAGTTTGTTGACTTCCTGGGGGTAGCATTGTTGTTGAATTCTAATTTTAATCCATGGTTGTCTGACAAGACACAGGTGGTTACTAATATTTTTTTGTATCTGTGGGAGTTTGCTTTGTTACCGAGTATGTGGTCAATCTTTGAGAAGGTTCCATGAACTGCAGAGAAGAAGGTATATTCTTTCCTATTTGGGTGGAGTGTTCTATAGATGTCTGTTAAGTCCATTTGATTCAATACCTCCAATAAATCTCTTAATTCTCTGTTTGGTTTCTGTCTGATTGACCTGTCCATTGGTGAGAGAGGAGTGTTGAAGTCTCCTACTATTAGTGTGTGTGGTTTGATGACTGCCTTGAGTTCTAGAAGAGTTTCTTTTACATATGTGGGTGCCTTTATATTAGGAGCATAGATATTCAGGATTGAGACTTCCTCCTGATGAATTGTTCCAGTTATGGGTATGAAATGTCCATCTCCATCTCTTCTGATTGATTTTAGTTTGAAGTCAATTTTGTTAGATATTAGAATGGCCACACCCGCTTGTTTCTTAGGTCCATTTGCTTGGAAAACCTTTTCCCAACCGTTTACTCTGAGTAGGTGTCTGTCTTTGTGGTTGAGGTGTGTTTCTTGTAAACAGCAGAAAGTTGGATCCTCTTTTCGTATCCAATCTCTAAGTCTGTGCCTCTTTATAGGTGAATTGAATCCATTGATATTAAGTGATATTAATGACCAGTGATTGTTGACTCCGGTCATTTTTTTTTTTAGGCAGTAGAGTGTATGTGTTTTCCTTCTTTGATTTGTGCTTGTGAATGGTCGCTAGATGTTTGAGTTATTGTAGTCAGTGTTGGCAATGTTGGATTCCTTGGGATGTAATTTTCCTTCTAGTATTCTCTGTAAGGCTGGATTAGTAGTTACGTAATGTTTAAATTTGTTTTTATCCTGAAATATTTTGTTTTCTCCGTTGATAGTGAACGAAAGCTTGGCTGGGTAAAGTAGTCTGGGCTTGCATCCATGGTCCCTTAATTTCTGCAGTACCTCTATCCAGGACCTTCTGGCTTTCATGGTTTCTATAGAGAAGTCTGGTGTAAGTCTGATAGGTTTACCTTTATAGGTTACTTGACCTTTTTCCTTTGCAGCTCTTAATATCCTTTCTTTAATCTGACTGCTTTGTGTTTTGATTATTATATGGCGAGGGGATGTTTTTTTCTGATCCAATCTATTCGGTGTTCTGTATGCTTCTTGAACCTTCATAGGAATATCCCTCTTTAGGATGGGAAAGTTTTCTTCTATAATTTTGTTGAATATATCTTCTGGGCCTTTGATCTGCAATTCTTCTCCTTCTTCTACTCCTATTATTCTTAGATTTGGTTTTTTTTATTATGTCCCATATTTCCTGAATGTTTTGTGATGAGAATTTGTTGGATTTGCTGTTTTCTTTGGTCAGGGTGTTTATTTTCTCTATGGTGTCTTCATAATCTGAGATTTGTTCTTCTATCTCTTGTATTCTATTGGTTAAGCTTGATTCTGTAGTCTCCGTTCGTTTACCTAGGTTTTCCATATCCAGCCGGCCCTCGGATTGTGTTTTCCTCACTGCCTCCATTTCAGTTTTCAATTCTTGAACTGATTCCATTACCTGTTTGATTGCTTTTTCTTGGTTTCCCAGGGTATCATTTACGAATTTACTCATTTCTTCAACCTTTTTGTTATATTTGTCTTCCATTTCTTTACTCATTTCTTCCATCTTTTTGTTATATTTGTCTTCTATTTCTTTAAGTGAGTTATTCATATCCTGTTTAAGAGACTCTATTGCTTTCATAATTTTTCCACTTCTTCCGGAATAGGGGGTTCAAGTCCTTCTTTCGTGAGATCGCTGGGATCTGGTGTTTTCATGTTGTTATTCAGATTGTTGGAGGAGTTTTTGCCTTGGCGTCTGCCCATCTCTTCCTTCAGATGCTCTCCAATGGCTCTTCCCTCCCCTGGGTCTTCTTCTACTGGATTAGTGTCCCTTGCTATTCAGGAATCACTTTGCCTGCCGTCTTAGCTTGCTGCATGCAGGCTATTAGAACAAAGGGACTTCCTTCCCTTTGCACTCACCACCTGTCCTGACCCTCAGTGCCCACCCCGGCTGAGATGGAGGAATTTAAGCCCCGAAAAAGGGAGAGAGGACGGGAGGGGTTCCAGGCCGAAAGCTGGGATGGTGTAGCAGGAGAGAGGGATTAGCTGGGGAAAGCTGCCCCTGTGGAGCAGCCAGGGAGATAAGGATGGCGGGAATACCGTGTGTACCTAACCAGAGTTGTATGGCTGGTGGTCAACACACTCACCCCTCCACAGGATCAGAGCCCCTCGCTGGTCAGAAGACTTGCTGCCTGCGGTCTTAGCTTGCTGCAGGCCGGCTATCCGAACAAAGGGACTCCCGTCTCTTTGCACTCACCGCCTGCTCCGGGCCGCGGTGCCCACCCAGGCTGAGATGGAGGAATTTAAGCCCTGAAAAAGGGAGAGAGGACTGGAGAGGTTCAAGGCCGAAAGTTGCGATGGCGTAGCAGGAGAGAGCTTTAAATTTCTAAACCAAATAATTTAGTGACTTTCTACATTTTGACTGAAAGGATTTACAGAAATTAATAGTTAATACTGAAAAGTATGGGGTCCTGTCTAAAAATCAGAGGCACATATCTCTCAACTGACCTTGAAGAGTGAGGCGCTTACTGGATCACTCATGAAACTCATAATAAGGAAAGAATGGACTTAGCTCATCAACCACATATGAACTGTTGCCACCATCTAGCCTAGTAATCCCTCATGTATGCTGTCAAATGTACAGTTCTGCATTTCTCAGAGACACTCATGCTCTTAACGTGCTATGGAAAAGAGAAAATTACTGTCACTATTTAAAATTATAAGCAACAGAACAGCTACTATACTTAGTAAAGGAGAGAGACTTACCGATATTTGCATTTATATTGAGTATTTCAGGAGGTTTTTCTCAAAAAGATGAGAGAGAGAAAGAGAGAGACAGAGAGAGAGAGAGAGAGAGAGAGAGAGAGAGAGAGAGAGGGAGAGAGGAATAATGTACGCATTAGAAAAGTCACAGGCAAAATGTACAGGGAACAATTGATCTTCCTGTCAAGAGTTATAATTAGAATGACAAAAAGTAAATTTATTAATTCAAATTACAGTCACACAATAGTCACCAATCATGAGCCTCTCTGACCTAAAAGTGTTTGAAAATTCCACAGGTAAAAATTTACTCCGTCATATTTATATAACGCTAGTAAGAAAGTGGATTTCAAAATTTCAATAGCATTTAAGTCTTAGCTTCTCCATCTTATACTTGGCTTAATTCTAAAATTTAGGAAATGTTCCTGTAATTTTTAACTACCTCAGCCCTCCATAGATAACATGCATAAACTAGAAAGCTTTCATATATCATATTAGTATTGTCTCTCAACTCTCAAAAAGAGTAATCAAATGGTAGATAGTAATAAAATTATACGATCTGTAGCTATTATTTCAGTCGAGTTTCTACCAGACCAGTAGAACTGGTAACACACACACACACACACACACACACGCACACACTCACGACATTTTTCTTTTCTTTTGAGTGTTTGTAAACAGGTCTAAAATTTACATGATAGACCATAGGCAGAAATAAAAATTGAAGAGAATTTGCGGAATCTATTTTTAAAAGACTTCAATTTTGTTCTTCTTATCCCGTACTGATTGAACTAAGTACCACACTATGAGGAATAATCATTACTTGGAGTCAATTTATTGAACACCTACCAAACACTCATACCAACATTTAGATCAGTAAGAAATGGAACAACCCTTTATAATTTATACAATTGGATGCATAAACTGCCACTTGAGTGCTAATAAGAAAAATACTTTCCTGATGGTGAAAGGACTTGTAGAAATCTGCACAAGCATACATTATGTGATTTAATCCTCACAGCAAGCAAGTCATTATGCACCCTTTAAAAGATAAAAATAATGGCTTTGAAAGACTATGACAATATTTCACAAAATTAGAGTAGCTAGTAGTAGTTAGTGTGTATTTGAATATCAAATGGTAGCAATATTTTTCAAAGTTAGAGAAACTAGTAATTCAAGTAAACTTAATTCATGATAGTGGCCAGATATTTATAATTCTAAATAATTTATTTTTGTTAAGAGATGATCATAAACCACAGAAAAATATTTTCATTCTTCGTAAGTTTAGGCATGCCAAAGTTTTCTAATGTTTATCTAGTACAATCTTTGGGGCAAAAGTTAGTGGGCTACATGAGCCAGCATGCCATACGTGATAGATTTTTTTTTCTCAATTTGTCAAAATCTAGACATGCCTGGGAAGAATGGCCTCAAGTATGGAATTGTCTCCATCAGATTGTTCTGTGAGCATGTTTATGAGGACTTTGGCCATTGCTAATTGATGTGGGATGGCCTAACCAGCTGTGGGTAGTGCTACTTCTGAGCATGTAAGTTGGAGTAAACAAGATAGTTGAACAATCAGCAAGAAGCAATACAGTAAGCAGCACTTCTCTGTGGTCTCTGCCCCAGCTTCTGCCTCCAGGCTCCTGCCTTGAGATTCTACTCTGGCTTCTTTCAGTGATGGACTGAAATTTGTAAGCTAAAACAAATGCCCCGGCCAATTGCTTACCGCTTTTCACTGGGGGCTTATCACAACAAGAGAAAGCAAAACGGAACATCATCAGAGTGGATGGAGAGTGTGGATTCTGAAACTTCAAGGGTTGCATTAGGGTCAATTATTTCCTCTCATAGATTTGCAGTTTGGGAGAAATAGTTCACCCATTTCCTCATTTATAAAATGGAAAATCAAAACAAAAATAGCAGTAATTACACCATGAGTTAGAGAGTGAAATTAACACGGCATTAAGAAAATGATCTACAATCATTTTTCATAAAAATATTTTTTATTGTTAATCAACAATACTTAGTTAATATTGTTCAAAGGTAAAGCCCTCTTCTGTTTTGTAAGAAACTGAATAGTTAATCTCTTATTCATAGTTTATCTATTTACTCAAAATTCTCACAAGTTATAATTAATAAACTTTACATGATTGTTTTTTGCAAAATTTTAAAATGAAATTTCTCTATAAATTTTTTTGGTAGTCCTTAGTCACTACTGATCAAGCTACAAGGCTTGAAATCCTAACCCATTCTTATTTATTCTTTTATTTATTTATTTATGGCCAAAAACCCTGATCTGATCTGCCACTATTTAGATTCCTGATTGATCTCACAATTATGAATGCTCAGGATTCACAGAAGAGCAACTATCATATTTAATTATGTGAAACTGTGGCATACTCGATGCCCTCTGATATGGCAGCAGGATATGATGTGGGATTCCACTCTGTATGCTGTGAATGCCATTGATAAATAAAGAAGCATCTTTAAGACTATTACAGCACAGAATATGGCAAGGCAGAAATTTCAAGTAGATAGAGGAGGAGAAAGTAGGTGGAGTCAGGGAGAAGCCATGTAGTCACCAGAGGAGACAGACACCTAGGAACCTTATTGGTAAAACACAAGCCTTGTGCAAAAATATAAAAGAATAGAAATGGATTAACTTAAGATATAAGAGCTAGCTAGAAATATGCTTAAGCTATTGGCAAAACAGTATTGCAATTAATATAGTTTTGTGTGATTATTTTAGGTCTAGGTGACCAGAAATGAACTAGCAGCCTCTACCTACAAATTGATGCCAACATGGACAACTACATACACATAAAACCTGAGAGAGTTTGGGAAACAATTCTAGACAAAAAAGAACAGTTTCTTAGTAGTCACTTTTTTTCACATAGGTGGTGAGCAGGGGTGCCATGGCTCCTTTGACAAAGGTCTTCCTGACTCAATAGTGGCAGAGAAGGCTGTGTGTCTTCTTTAGGAGAGAGCTTCTTGGTTTGTGCTAGATACATAAACAGTTGACTCTTTAAGGAGGCTGAGCACTTAAGTGAGGTTTGTGAACAGTATGTTCCTAACTGCTTAAGAGCACAACATAGATCCACTGCATACATGGAACTTGGGTAGTATCCATGGCTCCCAGAGGTTAACATGCCTGTGCCATATTGAACTAGGCAGAGTCAAAAGGCAATGCAGCCTTAGTCTAGTCTTGCCATTTTGTATTATAAGAAGTGATCCTGGTCAGAAAAGGATTACAAATATACAAAACAGAGAGATTCAGATGAAAAAGACCTCTGAATGGGTCACAGTGTTGGATAAATGTATGTAGACTTAGGAGGGAGAGGAAAAAAGATTATAGACAGTTACAATATAAATGAGTAGAGATAATCATAGATTAAAGGAATAAAGATAATAAAATAAATATTAAACTTGTAAAAAATTAATAGAGTAAGAAAAATAAGACATGTAAAGATGGAATATACATAGAGAGTCTGGATTTGGTATATTATTATGCTCTCTTTGAAATTTTTGATTGTGAATGAGCTAAGTACAGAGAGATATTTCATTGTATAGGCTGCTAAGTTAAACAAACATATATACTTTAAAGGTTTCTTGACTTTAAAATTTAGGTCTAAGGATAAATATGTTGCTTTGGAAAAGAGGTTCTGCTGCCTGGAACCCATACCCTCCCCTCTCCTTTTTTCGGGGCTTAAATTCCTCCATCTTAGCCGGAGTGGGCACCGCGGGCCAGGTTAGGCGGTGAGTGCAAAGGGACTGGAGTCCCTTTGTTCCAAAAGCCGGCCTGCAGCAAGTCAAGACCGCAGGCAGGGGCACCTCTGACCAGCGAGGGGCTCCGAACCTGTGGAGGGGTAAGTGTATTGTTCCTGACCGCCACACAAGGCCAGTTAGGGAACACACAGTATTCCCGCCACCCTTATCTCCCTGACTACTCCAAAGGGGCAGCTTCCCCAGCTAATCCCTCTCTCCTGCAACGCCATCCCAGATTTCTGCCTGGAACCCATACCCTCCCCTCTCCTTTTTTCGGGGCTTAAATTCCTCCATCTCAGCCGGGGTGGGCACCGCGGGCCAGGTTAGGCGGTGAGTGCAAAGGGACTGGAGTCCCTTTGTTCCAAAAGCCGGCCTGCAGCAAGCCAAGACTGCAGGCAGGGGCACCTCTGACCAGCGAGGGGCTCTGATCCTGTGGAGGGGTAAGTGTATTGTTCCTGACCGCCACACAAGGCCGGTTAGGGAACACACAATATTCCAGCCACCCTTATCTCCCTGACTACTCCAAAGGGGCAGCTTCCCCAGCAAATCCCTCTCTCTTGCAACGCCATCCCAGCTCTCTGCCTGGAACCCATACCCTCCCCTCTCCTTTTTTCGGGGCTTAAATTCCTCCATCTCAGCCGGGGTGGGCACCGCAGGACGTACAGGCGGTGAGTGCAAAGGGACGGAAATCCCTTTGTTCTAATAGTCTGCCTGCAGCAACCTAAGGCTGCAGGCAAAGTGATTCCTGGTGTATCAAGGGGCATTAATCCAGTAGCAAAAGACCCAGCGGAGGGAAGAGCCATTGGAGAGCATCTGAAGGAAGAGATGGGCAGGCGCCAAGGCAAGAATTCCTCCAACAATCTGAAAAACAACACGAAAACACCAGATCCCAGCGATCTTATGACAGAAGGACTTGAACACCCTATACCGGAAGAAGTGGAAAACAGTGTCATTATAAAAGCAATAGAGTCTCTTAAACAGGGTATGAATAACTCACTTAAAGAAATAGAAGAGAAATATAACAAAAAGATGGAAGAAATGAGTAAAGAAATAGAAGACAAATATAACAAAAAGTTTGAAGAAATAAGTAAATTCGTAAATGATACCCTGGGAAACCAAGAAAAAACAATCAAACAGGTAATGGAATCAGTTCAAGAATTGAAAACTGAAATGGAGGCAGTGAAGAAAACACAAACCGAGGGCCAGCTGGATATGGAAAATCTAGGTAAACAAACAGAGATTTCAGGAACAAGCATAACCAATAGAATACAAGAGATAGAAGAACGAATCTCAGATTATGAAGACACCATAGAGAAAATAAATGCCCTGACCAAAGAAAACAGCAAATCCAACAAATTCTCATCACAAAACATTCAGGAAATATGGGACATAATAAAAAAAACAAATCTAAGAATAATAGGAGTAGAAGAAGGAAAAGAATTGCAGACCAAAGGTCCAGAAAATATATTCAACAAAATTATAGAAGAAAACTTTCCCATCCTAAAGAGTGATATTCCTATGAAGGTGCAAGAAGCATACAGAACACCGAATAGACTGGATCAGAAAAAAACATCCCCTCGCCATATAATAATCAAAACACAAAGCATTCAGATTAAAGAAAGGATATTAAGAGCTGCAAAGGAAAAAGGTCAAGTAACCTATAAAGGTAAACCTACCAGACTTACACCAGACTTCTCTATAGAAACCATGAAAGCCAGAAGGTCCTGGATAGAGGTACTGCAGAAACTAAGGGACCATGGATGCAAGCCCAGATTAATATACCCAGCCAAGCTTTCATTCATTATCAACGGAGAAAACAAAATATTCCAGGATAAAAACAAATTTAAACAATACGTAACTACTAATCCAGCCTTACAGAGAATATTAGAAGGAAAATTACATCCCAAGGAATCCAACATTGCCAACACTGACTACAATAACTCAGACATCTAGCGACCCTTCACTAGCACAACTCAAAGAAGGAAAACACATACACTCTACTACCCCCCCCCAAAAAAAATGACTCGAGTCAACAACCACTGGTCATTAATATCTCTTAATATCAATGGACTCAATTCACCTATAAAGAGGCACAGACTTAGAGATTGGATACGAAAACAGGATCCAACATTCTGCTGTTTACAAGAAACACACCTCAACCACAAAGACAGACACCTACTCAGAGTAAACGGTTGGGAAAAGGTTTTCCAAGCAAATGGACCTAAGAAACAAGCGGGTGTGGCCATTCTAATATCTAACAAAATCAACTTCAAACTAAAATCAATCAGAAGAGATGGAGATGGACATTTCATACTCATAACAGGAACAACTCATCAGGAAGAAGTCTCAATCCTGAATATCTATGCCCCTAATATAAAGGCATCCACTTATGTAAAAGAAACTCTTCTAGAACTCAAGGCAGTCATCAAACCACACACGCTAATAGTAGGAGACTTCAACACTCCTCTCTCACCAATGGACAGGTCAATCAGACAGAAACCAAACAGAGAATTAAGAGATTTATTGGAGGTATTGAATCAAATGGACTTAACAGACATCTATAGAACACTCCACCCAAATAGGAAAGAATATACCTTCTTCTCTGCAGTTCATGGAACCTCCTCGAAGATTGACCACATACTCGGTAACAAAGCAAACTTCCACAGATACAAAAAAATATTAGTAACCACCTGTGTCTTGTCAGATCACCATGGATTAAAATTAGAATTCAACAACAATGCTAACCCCAGGAAGTCAACAAACTCATGGAAGTTGAACAGTCAACTACTAAATCACCCCTGGGTCAAGGACGAAATTAAGAAAGAAATTAAAGACTTCCTTGAATTTAATGAAAACAAAGACACAACATACTCAAACCTATGGGACACTATGAAAGCAGTGCTAAGAGGAAAGTTCATAGCAATAGGTGCCCAACTAAAGAAAACGGAGAAAGCACACATTGGAGACCTAACAGCACACTTGAAAGCTCTAGAAAAAAAAGAAGCTGATTCACCCAGGAGGAGTAGAAGACTGGAAATAATCAAACTGAGGGCTGAAATCAACAAAATAGAAACAGAGAAAACAATCCAAAGAATCAATGAATCAAAAAGCTGGTTCTTGGAGAAAATCAACAAGATTGACAAACACCTATCCAAACTAATCAAACGGCAGAGAGAGAACGTGCAAATTAATAGGATCAGAAATGAAAAGGGGGACATAACCACAGACACAGAGGAAATTCAGAGAATCATTAGATCTTACTACGAAAGTTTATATGCCACAAAGTTGGAAAATGTAAAAGAAATGGACATTTTTTTAGATAAGTACCATATACCAAAGTTGAACCAAGACCAGGTGAACAATCTAAATAGACCTGTTAGTCGCGAAGAATTAGAAGCAGTTATCAAAAATCTCCCTACCAAAAAAAGCCCAGGACCAGATGGTTTCAATGCAGAATTCTACCAGAACTTCCAGGAAGAGCTAATACCTATACTCCTTAACGTATTCCACAATATAGAAACAGAAGAGTCATTGCCTAACTCCTTTTATGAAGCTACAGTTACCCTAATACCAAAACCACACAAAGACACAACCAAGAAAGAGAATTACAGGCCAATCTCACTCATGAACATTGACGCGAAAATTCTCAATAAAATACTGGCAAACCGTATCCAAGAGCACATTAGAAAATTATCCATTATGATCAAGTCGGCTTCATTCCAGAGATGCAGGGCTGGTTCAACATTCGCAAATCTATCAATGTAATCCATCATATAAATAAACTGAAAGAAAAAAACCATATGATCATCTCACTAGATGCTGAAAAAGCATTTGAGAAAATTCAACACCCATTTATGATAAAGGTGTTGGAGAGACTGGGGATACAAGGATCATACCTAAATATAATAAAAGCAATATACAGCAAGCCGACAGCTAACATCAAACTGAATGAAGAGAAACTCAAAGCCTTTCCACTAAAATCAGGAACGCGACAAGGCTGTCCACTCTCTCCATACCTCTTCAATATAGTGCTTGAAGTTCTAGCAATAGCAATAAGACAACATAAGGATATCAAGGGGATTCGTATTGGAAAGGATGAAGTCAAACTTTCGTTATTTGCTGACGATATGATAGTGTACATAAGTGACCCCAAAAACTCTACCAAAGAACTCCTACAGCTGATAAACACCTTTAGTAACGTGGCAGGATACAAGATCAACTCCAAAAAATCAGTGGCCTTCCTATACACAAAGGATAAAGAAGCAGAGAGGGAAATCAGAGAAACATCACCTTTCATGATAGCCACAAATAGCATAAAATATCTTGGGATTACTCTAACCAAGGAAGTGAAAGACCTATTTGACAAAAACTTTAAGTCCTTGAAGAAAGAAATTGAGGAGGATACCAGAAAATGGAAAGACCTTCCCTGCTCTTGGATTGGGAGAATCAACATAGTAAAAATGGCAATTCTACCAAAAGCAATCTATAGATTCAATGCAATCCCCATCAAAATCCCATCAAACTTCTTCACAGACCTTGAGAGAACAATAATCAAGTTTATATGGCAAAACAAAAAGCCCATGATAGCCAAAACAATCTTATACAATAAAGGAACTTCAGGAGGCATTACCATCCCTGACTTCAAACTCTATTATAGAGCTACAGTATTGAAAACAGCTTGGTATTGGCATAAGAACAGAGAAATCGACCTTTGGAATCGAATAGAAGACCCGGATATTAACCCACAAACCTATGAGCACCTAATTTTTGACAAGGGAGCTAAAGGTATACAATGGAAGAAGGAAAGCATCTTTAACAAATGGTGCTGGCATAACTGGATGTCAACCTGTAAAAAAATGAAAGTAGATCCATATCTATCACCATGCACAAAAATCAAGTCCAAATGGATTAAAGACATCAACATTAATCCGTCCACTTTGAATCTGATAGAAGAGAAAGTGGGAAGTAGTCTACAAGATATAGGCACAGGAGCCCTCTTCCTAAGTAGGACCCCAGCAGCACAGACAATAAGAGAAACAATGAATAAATGGGATCTACTGAAACTGAGAAGCTTCTGTAAAGCAAAGGACACTGTCAGCAGGACAAAAAGGCTGCCTTCTGACTGGGAGGAGATCTTCACCAACCCCTCATCAGACAAAGGACTGATCTCCAAAATATACAAAGAACTCAAGAAACTAGGCACTAAATCTCTAATTAACCCAATTAAAAAATGGGGTACTGAACTTAACAGAGAATTCACAACAGATGAACTTCGAATGGCCAGAAGACACTTAAGGTCATGCTCAACCTCCTTAGCGATCAGGGAAATGCAAATCAAAACCACTTTGAGATACCATCTTACACCTGTCAGAATAGCTAAAGTCAAAAACACCAACGATAGCCTATGCTGGAGAGGATGTGGGGTGAGGGGAACACTCATCCATTGTTGGTGGGAATGCAAACTCGTGCAGCCACTGTGGAAATCAGTGTGGCGGTTTCTCAGGAAACTGGGAGTCAACCTCCCTCAGGACCCAGCAATTCCACTCTTGGGAATATACCCTAAAAATTCCCTAACATACTACAAAAGCATTTGTTCTACTATGTTCATAGCAGCACTATTTGTAATAGCCAGAACCTGGAAACAGCCTAGGTGCCCCTCAATAGAAGAATGGGTATAAAAGGTGTGGAACATATACACATTAGAGTTTTACTCAGCGGTAAAAAACAATGACATCTTGAATTTTGCATGCAAATGGATGGAAATAGAAAACGCTTTACTGAGTGAGGTGAGCCAGACCCAAAAAGAGGAACACGGTATGTATTCACTCATTAGTGGATTCTAACCATAATTAAAGGTCTTTGAGCCTATTATTCGTGATCCTAGAGAAGCTAAATAAGAAGATGAACCTGATGAAGATTATTTACCTATCCACCAGGAGGTAGGAAATAGACAAGAGTCCCAGGTAACCTCGGGTGCATGGGGGGGTGGGAGGGTTGATGGAAGGGGAGAGGGTTAGAGAGAAGGGAGTAGGGGAGGAATGGGGAAAGCTCGTTGGCCTGGGATGGGGGGGAGGGAGGGAGGATGAATATGGGATCAGGGAAGAATATTTTTCAACTAAGGGAGTCATTTTAGGGTTTACAGGAGACTTGATTATATATGGGATCCCAGGTCCAAGGAGAGATCCCCCAGATTGTTCTCTGGACAGAGGAGAGGGTGCCTGAATCGGCCGTGGCCCATAACCATACTGATGTATATTTTGCTTGTCACCATAGATCCTTCATCTGGCGAAGGACGGCGATAAAGTCGGAAACCCACATTGGAGCACCGGACTGAGCCCTCCGAGGTCCAAATGAGGAACAGAAGGAGGAAGAACATGAAAAACGAAATCAGTACTGCGAGGGATGCTATCACCCACTGATACAATGGAACGGATCTAATGAGAGTTTACCAAGGCCAGTTGGACTGGGACTGAACGAGGAAGTGATATAACCAGATTCTTGGAATTTGACCGGATTCTCTGAATGTGGCTGGCCCGGAGTCTTTCTGAAAAGCCATTGACTATGACACTGGGACCTGTTTCCTCTACATATTCTGGATTTTGGGGATCAAGTCAGTTTGGACACTCACCTCCTGGACCTGGAGGGGGGGGGAGGAACTTGAACTTCCCACAGGGCAGGAAACCCTGACTGCCCTAAGGGATGAAGAGGGAGGAGGAGAGGGAGTGGGGGGAGTGGGAGGGTGTTGGGAAGAGGGGCGGAAATGGAAACTTTTATAATTTAATAAAACTTACTTAAAAAAAAAAAAAAAGAAAAGAGGTTCTGCTTTTGTTTCCCCAGAAGATGAGAACCTGTGGATTCTGTCTCCTCCAGTGGCTAATGAGTTTGATGGAACAAGAGCCCCTGAACAGTCTCCATGAATGATAAAATATTCTTTGCCTAAAAAACAGCAGAAAGCAGTTTCAAGAAACTATGCCCAAATTCCCTAAATGATTGTTTATAAATGTTTGTTTACATTTAAAGGGGTTATACTATGAAGATGAATACTTTGCATTGGTATGGATCTTCATTTATTGACACAAAGTTAAGGCCAATTTTGTTATATGCATATTTCTGCTTTTGATTAAGGTATTGTGTTTGGGCCGCTCATTTAAAAATGCAATGTATAATTAAGAAATACAGGTTAATAAATAATCATCTATAATAGTCAAGCTTGTAGTCATGTTAGTTAGGTTTTCTAGCTGTACATATTTTTCAGATGAGTAGCAGTCTTCAAATCTTCCAAAACTAACAGAATATGGTATTTAAAGTTTTTTAAAAGCATAGAACTTTCCATGACAATGAGACACATCTGCTTCTGGCAGACCCAATTTATTTCAAGAGGGTGATGGACATTGAAGAGGTTCCTTATGGAGATTGCTAGTCATTTGGGCAAGAAATTGCTCTTGCCTGGACTGCTTAATGCTATAATGTATAGAATGGACATGTCGGACACACAGGAAAATGACTGCTGAACTTACCTAAAGGTAAGATAATCTTTCAGGGTCACTGATTCATTAAAGAGTCTGCCAGACATTCTGCAGGACAAAGAAGAAAGTGTCTGACAAACTGCCAATATAAGCGAAACTGCCTTTAAAATTTCCGGCTTCATGGAAAGTTTGCCAGATACTATGGGCCTGTAGGTTGAAGATAAATGCCAAAAACATTACAGAAGAACTTTGGGTGACTGTCTAGGCAGTGAGATGTCTCTGTCAATTCTAGATTTTTGGAAGTTGCTTACAATGCCCTTCCAGTTAACTTCCTGTTAACTGTTAATACTCTATTCTTCTGGGGTCTTTGATGGAGTTGAATAATAGATAGTTATAGGTATTATTTTTCTTAGTTAGGATAAAAGATAAGGTAGATAAAAATATTATAATTATAATTCTTGCTTGATAACTGTTTCATTGTATGTAATACTGCTGTGTTAAAGTTAAAACCTTCCTTTTTATTTAGACAAAAAAGGAGAGGTGTTTTGGGATTCTGTATACTGTGAATACCATTGGCTAATAAAGAAGCTACTTTGGGCCTATTGTAGCAGAGACTAGGGCAAGGTGGGAATTCCAAGCATATAGAGGAGCAGAAAATAGGTGGAGTCTGGGAGATACCCCTAGTGGCTGAAGGAGACAGACATGTGGGAACCTTACTGGTAAACCACGAGCATCATGGTAAAATATAAAATAACAGAAATGGGTTAAGTTAAGATGTAAGAGCTAGCTAGAAATATGCTTAAGCTATTGGCCAAATAGTATTGCAGTTAATATAGTTTCTGTATGATTATTTCAGGACTAGACAGATGGAATGAACAAGCAACCTCCACCTAAAAGGATAGGCTCACTTGTCAGTAAAAGTCAGAAGTTACATTTAATTCTGAGCATATGTGTTCCTCAGTGCATTAGAAAAGGAATTATGGAGATTTATCTGTGCTTGTTTTGTCCCAAACTGGAAATTAAGGAACAGAGGTCAACCCCCACTCCCACCCCCCACCCACCCCCCAAAAAAACTAGCAGACGACTGTGAGGGTTGCCAAACAGAGGACAAAATAGCAGAAGAGTACTCTGAAGAAGAAGGGGAGAAAAGATCCTGTGGGAAACCACAACTATGCATATTGTACTCCAAAGAAATGTCTTGTATTTTGACAATAACAAACCTTATATCCCATGTAGAAATGGCAGGGTCAGTGCGGTTATTCTTAGCTAACTGATGATACAACGCTTTTGTCTTTCATAGTAAGCATCTTTTAAAGAGATAATTGTAACGGCCACGGAGATATCTTTCAGAAGTTCATAAGTATTCTGCAGCGTACAATAGTGTTTAAACTGACATTTTAGATCATTCTCTGAGATCAGTAAAGCTCATTAAAGCGAACAGTTATTTAAATAGGGAGAGCAGTTTTATGAGGTGTAGATAAATAGACTAATAAGATGATACCATTTCAAGGCAAAAAGTCATATCCCTTTTATTATTATTGCAAGGTGTAAAGTGGGAACTTCTGTTCAGATGGTTACATCTATTTAAGACAAACCAGTGACTGTTCCATGGTTAGTATTCTGTGACAGAATGAAGTGTTTATAATTGTGTATATGGATTTAGTCTTAAATTAGCTGTTGGAGATTATATTAAAGGTCTTTATCAAAATTTCTGTATTCCAAGGGACTAAAACCAAAGTGAAAATTCATTGTATTTTTGTTGCAAAAAAATCAATTATTTTTTCTCTAATTAAATACAATGTATAATATTTTGTTTTCTTAATGTGAAATGTTTCAAGAACAATATTTAATGAAGCTCTGCTTTTATGCACCATATTATATAATCTTTTCTATTTACATACACAGAGAGGAAAAAGAATAGAGACAGAGATAGAAATTAAGACATTAGTAGATAGACAGACAGACAGATAAGAGAATGAATAACTACCTAAGTCTAAATTGTTTTACTCCTGAGACCTATAATTCTTGTAACATAGTTAGATCTTTTATTTATTTTTGTCTGTCTCATTACATTGCTTTTATAATGATAACCAAATAGCTTAAATGCAGGAAATAAAATAATATGTATTTATTTAACATTTCACATAGATCCTATACTTTTCAAGGGTGTGTTATGGATCAATTATCATATACCTTACATGTTACCTGTTAAGTAAATTCTCACAGACTTTTTGAATATATTCCTAATGTTATGAATTTAAAGTATGGAATTTGGGATATAAAACCAACTAAGAGACTTTTTCCAGGAAGTGTTGCATTAAAATAATTCAACCAACAAAACAAGAAACATTTGGACTGTTCTGTGAGTTCAATAGCCAGCAATATGGTGTTAGGTTAATATATTTTCAGGAAAGTTACTACTCTAAGATTTAATAAAAGCACAACTCTTAACTATTTCTGATTTCTTTGTATTTCACAAACAAATTTTACCAAGTTAAATCAGCAAATTAGTATGTTGATTTATATCATGATTCTAATGTTGCGCACTAGTTTTTTTGCTCTCCAAATACAATGGTGAGTACTTTTTTTCTTTTGCAGAGTTCTTTAATCATCTCTATCTTGCAGAACCTTTTCCCTGGAATAGATTAATCACTTCTTCTGTGAAGAGCTGTGAGTCATATAAATTAATCTGAGTATGATCATGCTTAATATTATATAACTGGTCCAAGTAAGATCTAAATCTATCTAGGTCATAGTAATCGCTTTCCTTATATATAATATGGCATTGTAAAACAATTCTTAGAGAAAAAGTCAACTTAGAGCAGAATTTAGTTGTCAAACAACAGTCTGAGTGTGAGTGTCATTATAAATTACCTTACCAGCTGGTAAGTTGTGGAGGTCCAAAAAATGAGCCTATTTTCACCTTGTCTGATGGTCAGAGAGTTGGAGGTTGCTCAATGCAGCTGACAAGTCTAGTTGCACCTCCCAACTCAGGATGTGATTACTTGATTCTTTTGACATTAAGATAGCTTACACAAGTAGATCCATTCAACCCTGACAGATAGTCAGGATATGCAAATATACTTCTGTTCCTTCTTTTGTAACTATGAGGTCACCTGGGGAGTGGCTGCCTTCAGGATAAGTGGTCTAGGGCAGCTTCACTGCCTAAACAACAGAATGCTAAAGATTTGATGTCTCAAAATGTTAAAGCGATTAACTGTTTGAGTTGTCCTTTGTATCATGTTAATAAAGTCTTCTGCTACACCCTCCCCTTCACCCCCTCCATTAAATTGAGTATAAAAACATATGGAAAACTAAATGCAGGCAATCTCAGTATTCACTGGAATGCCCTTCTAGTATATTTCTGTTTTGTTGTTTTTCACACATCTACATATTCTTTACTTATATTTCTAAATTCCCACACCCCTATCCTGGTAAGAGGTATTTTTTTGTTGAGACTGGTCCCAGACAGTAAGCGAAAAGTTGCTGGGTTTTGTGGAGCAGCAGACACTCAGAGAAACACATTCGTAATCAACAATTCCTAATCAACAAAACACTACTTTTAACTAAGGCCACAGTCTCCTCCCCCATCCTAAGTATATTTGATGGGTTATTTGCCTTTCAGTGTGGCTTGTAGACTGGTGAAGAGTGGAATCAGAGTCTACTACTGTGGTTTCCAGGTCAAAGACAGAGATAATTAGAGACTATCATGTCATTACAGACCCACAGGTGCAAGCAAGTAGTCTTTTCTCTTTCTAAACTGTTAAGTTTTCAGACCAATAAATCATAATTTGTTTAACTGTAAATACCATTTACTTCCTACAGAGAAAGCAACATAAACAATTCCAAAATCAGATTTAGATGATTAACTTCAAAAAATTCACATTATTATCTATATTAAAATATAGTCATTTGTGTTGTGATATAAATGCATCTCCCCCAAAATAGTCGTTAGGTTAAAATTATTTAACTTTTAAACAGACTCAAGTTTTTACAGAATAAGATTAAGAATAGTCATTTCTTTGTATATGGGTGAAGTAATCACATATAATAATTGCATTCATGGATAAAGTGAACTATTACTGGAAATACACCTATCCTGAGAAAATAGTGTCTCATCATTCACATTACGTAGCAAATATGCTTATAGTGAAAGACCTGGATAAATCCAGACCTCCCCTAACAGAAAAAAAAAAAAAAGAGCCAAAAATCTAAGCAGGGAGAGAAGAATCACAAATCTAAGATTAGCCGGTTCAGTGACTGTTTCAGGAACTAGTTGAAGATAAAGTTAGATTGTTATCTTGAAAATAATCTTGAGAAACAGGGAGTTACCCCCTCATGATTATCACTGGTATTTTCGGAATTTTCAATGATGCCCTCCCTGCCCCCTTTGGATTACTGGGTTGTGGTTTCTTCCCTTTAAAGCCCCTTCTCCCAGCTACTTGAGGTCGAATTCCTTCCTCCCACCACTGGCACCTGTCAAGAAACCTCATGTGATTGTAGCAAGGACAATCTCTCATGAGTTACTTGGGGGGTTGTGTTATCCCGAGACTTGAATGAGAGTCTCCCCACACTGGGGGTCTTTCATTAGCACATTTGGCTTATGAACAGTAAAAATTATGACAGAGTGCCTTGTCACATACCTGTAATCCTAGTCTTTGCTATCCTGAAACTAGATTACAGATTTTTGTACAACTGACCTGTAAATAGAAGTCCAATGTTAAAAATACATGAAAACCAAGAGAAAGAAAACATAAAATAGTTAAAAATAATTTTCTTAATTGATGGTTTATGTGGGAGGGTCCAGGTTACTGTGGTCAGTGTCATCTTTGGAGGGGTGGTTTTGGGTGCTATAAAAGAGCAAGCTGAGCAGGCCATGAAATGCAAACCAGTCCACAGTGTTCCTTAGTGCCCTCTGCATCAGTTTTGCCTCCAGATTGCTGCGTTGAGTTCCTGCCTTGGTTTCTCTCAGTTGATGGACTATGACTTGCAGCTTGAAATAAACCTTTTCTTCCCCAAGTTTGTTTTGTCCATGTTATTTAACAAAATAAAATAAAATTTATATAAGATAGTGTTTGGCATATTTACATTTCTAAGAATTCAGGCAGCACATAGACACATTGAGAATGGTTGCTTTTGACTTTGATTTTTTGCTTCATTGTTCCAAGAATATGGTTTTAAAACTTTTCACAAAACAGATATTTTAGAAATATTATAGGCATTTTAAACTATCTCAGGCATGTTTAAACACACTGCAAGTTTTATAAAACCTAATTAATATATACATACTAACACACATAGATTGATAGATAGATAGATAGATAGATAGATAGATAGATAAATGATAGATAGAAAAATAGATAGATATCTTAACAAAGTAAGTCTCATTCATTTTGGTTTCCAAGTACACATAAAATTTATGCTTACTATATATTATATTCTATTTTCATGTGGTAACATTGCATCTAGTATGAATATACTAACTAAAATAAATTATTAGCCAAAATTTTAAGGATCATATCCAACTTCAGTAAGTCATTGTATTTGTATTGATATTATTCTTGCTTTAGTGTCTACAAGTATTGACTGATCAGAGAGTTATTTTTGAGGGAGTGGGACTATTTCAATTTCTTAAAAAATAGTATAGCACCTTATTACTTATGTGTGTATTTGTTTAACTGGTAGTTAAAGACAGCATGTAGAACAATAAATCCTCTTTTTCAACTTATAGCTCACTGTGCCCGATACCTTTAATATGTATAGACTGTTTTAGGAAAACTTTTTTTTAGCTTATCTAAGAGCAGGAGTGTCTTTACTATTAGCACTTCATCGCGAGATTGAATCAGCTCAGTTACATCTACACACCAAAAAAGATTCTAAAATCTTGTTATATCAACCACATCTGCATCCACTTCTTTCTGTGAGATCTTGAACCCCTTAAAGCCATGTATGATAGTTGGACTCAAGCTTTGCCCCTATTAATTTCAACTTTGGTATTTGATTTTCTCCCATGAATAATAAATATTCTTTTTTGTCATCTAGAATGACTAGGTTTTTTTTTTCCTACAGAATTTTAGTTTACTTTGCACCAATCTGAGAGATGATTCATCATCTATGGCAGCCATACCTTTACAAAATAGAGTCTTAAATTGTGAGACTTAAATTGTGAGAATTGTGAAGCAATTCCTTAAAGTAACTCCCATTACCTAATATCTTCTTTGTGTTCAATTTGTGCTTTAGTACAACTTTCTTTTTTCTTAATGATGCTTCAGATGGATAAGTATGTAACTTTAGAAAAGAAATATTTTCTTCTGTTTTGTATAATGCAGTGGGAAAAACTACCTGTTTTTGAATGTTTAGTGGAAAATGAACTCTACTTTTACTTACAGTTTTCATACAATCTGCAGGTGTCTTCACTTAGTTTAAAATAGAATCTTGCTATATTGTTTTTCCTTGTTTTGTTTATAGCTTACATTTCTATGGTGTGGGAAATCCTTCTGTATATTTGTTTCTTTTATTGGTTAATGAATAAAGAGGCTACTTTGGCCTGTGGCAGGGCAGACTATAGCTAGACAGGGAAAACTAAATTTAATGCTGGAGAAAGAAGGCAGAGTCAAAGAGAAGCTATGTAGTTGCTGCAGGAGACAGACACCAGACAGAATCCTACCTGTAGGCCACAACCACCTGGTGATACACAGATTAATAAAAATGGGTTAATATAAGAAGTAAGAACTAACTAAAAATATTCGAAGCTAATTGGCCAGGCAGTGTTTTAATTAATGTAGTTTTGTGAAATCATATCTGGAGCAAGCAGCCTCCACCAACAGAATGACACCCACTGTTTAGGGCATGGATCCACATTAAAACCTAAGAAAAAAAAGCTTAAAAAAGTTTTTAAAAAAGAGGACTTGTAGACCCACAAAAATGGGAGCCAAGCACGGCTTCCTAGTAGCCACATTTTTTTCAGATAGGCTGAGTCAAGTACGTCATATATATTTCATTCGTTTATCTTTATTTGAATTTGTTTTAAAAGCTACAGTCAGGATAGGAAATTATGGAAGCCCAGTATATGAGTGTGGATATAAGATAAGTAAGGGCTGGAGTGGGGTGAAGATAAAATCAAATCGCATTGTATGAAATTCTATAAATGTTTATAAAATGTTTTTAAATTAGTAGAATTCATATAACATTTAAAAATAGTGCTTAAGATGCCATATTTGTGCTTTCGGCTCATTTTCTAACATATTTTAAAGAATGTATATTTTGTTATTATACTTTCTTCTCTAGTTCCATAAACCCCTGAATGTGTCATTACAGCATAAAAATGAAATATGTTTGCATTTGATCTGTTAATGGTTCTTCACCGTTGGCTCAATGTCCACTGCATTTTAGCCTCCTTGGGTCCTTTAAATCCATTTACTGATTTTACCTGTTGCTTTTCTATATAATTCTCATTTATTCATTCTACTTAATATGTGTGCTACAAAAGTGGAACACAGGAATGAAGAAGGCTGTAAGCAAGTTTCAACTAACTGAGAACATGACGAGGAGACTTTTTCTTAAAAGCTTTTTTCTTGTCTTCTCTACTTATTAGGCTCCCAAGCTGTGTTTTAATATCTGAATGCGTTGACACACTGTCTAATCGACAAGTGGTGCTTTGTAGTTTAAACAATTCTTTTTGTGCTAACTGATCGTATGGAACAGTCTTAAAAAGATTTTTTTTTCTGATTCAAGATCTTAACTTGAGAGCACAGGAAACATTTTCCTTAAAGCACCAAAAATAAAAGGGAGAAGGACATTTATAAAATACAAATGTAAAATCCTGACAAAGGGATCAAAATTGTTCCCCAAACATATATAGATGACAGTTGCTAATACAAAGAACAGCAGACAATGCCATAATGAGGAGCTGGGGAGGAGAGCTGGGTCTCTGAGAGGCCAGGCTACTCAGGGAGGATAAAGGGATAAGGCGGGTTACCATGCTCACCTCAAACCAGGCAGCTCTCCAGGACATCCCAGCCTCACAACTTCCCATAGCTTTGGCTGAGGACTCTGTTATAACAGCAATACACTCAGACATCTGAATATCTAGGAATGATGAAAAGAAGCAAGCTGTCAAACCAGAATTCTGTGAATGATAAGTGCATTTTTAATAAAATGAAAAGAAAAAGAAGAGTTCTATAACGTCTCTGAATTTTTATTTTTTATTTTTATTTTTTTGACAGACTAGGCAGTGCTGTATTTGAGGTAAGAAAATGGTTGGACTAATGATAATAAGTCTGATCTGTGATGAAAGATGCCACATTTAGCACGTAAAATGACGAACCAGCTTCAGTGAAGAATACGTACTTGTTTAGAGGAAGTAGGGAGAGACATTTTGTACCGCGTCCCTAGCTCCATGGGCTTAACCTGGGTTCCAGTGAAGTTAATGTCATTAGTGTGATAGCCTGACACTGGCAGAAAATTCTACAGATATCCAGACCAAGGGGATCAGAAAATTCTTTGCAGTGTCTCATAAATGTTGGAAGAATTAAGGATATTCTGGGGGAGAAAAGCTAGAAATAGCATCATCCTTCATCTGTCTCCCTTCAACCTGATGTACTCTCACACCTGTGGGTGTGAAAAATAGTCTCAAATCACCTCAGAAAGTAAAAAGAAAGGACCCAAATTCAGGCTATTGTTTCTAGAAAGACAGTTTCCAGTTCAAATCCAGCCTAGAAACGTTTTATCTAAACCAAACGATTGAACACCCATTGCCTACATGTATCAGGGATTAGAATTTCAACAGTTCAGTCTTTCTGTTTCCCATGTATGGCCAGACAAAACCCAACACACACTTGGAAAGTGAAAGTGGTGAATGACAGAAAGCTAATCAGAAGCTTTACCACTTACCAGTAACAGCCTCTCCATTAACTGCCCTACCAGTGCCACTGTTTTTCTCCCATGAGTCAACACAGCTTCTGGTTCTTGATATATGTAGTTCCTGTGAAGAGAGGTGGTCATCATTTGTCACTCATCCAGGAAGACGACAGTTCACATTCACTCTCTGTCTCCCAACGTTGGCACCCAGGTATTGTGATGCCTTCCCCCCAACCCCCCCCCCCCCCCCCCGCCGATCCTTTTTCGTTACATTCACCTTCTTCAGGAGGTTTCCTATAGTGAAACTATTGTGCAAAAAGTAATCTGCTGAGAAGATATTTTCAAGCATTGCTGATACCCTTGTGAATCTATGTATGTGAGGGAACGAGGAAGAAGTTGTGTGTGTTATAAGGATGCACTATGTTGATATAGGGTTGAGATTTGGAGCATGACAAGATCTTCCAATGAACCTAATTTGTAGTTACTTTGTGGGTCAGGACACAAATGGCATGGTATTTTGGGGGTGCTTTCTTTTCATTTTTTCTCTTTATTTTCCCTTAACTGAGAACACATGCGACCCGTGGAAACAGTTCTTTCATTCAGTGTGTAACAATGACTCAGAAAGCTGCCACGTCTGGAGGGAATGTCACCTGAAAGTACTTTGTCATTGGTGCAACTTGGGTTAGCCTATGCTACTTCTTGAACGGCATGAATTATGAAATAGAAAGGTGATACAGCTTTCTACATGGTTGAATGTATTATACTGTTTTCTGGAATCCCCCAAGGAGAGATTTCTGGGATTTGGAGGAATGCCCTGCTTTCTGCAGTTGAAATGACTCATTTGAAAAGCATTTCCTGGCATGATACAAGCACCTAGTTGAGAACAAGAGCCTGAGCATAGGAGATAAGTGTCTGCAGTTAGAATTGTCCATCACAAATGTGATGCTGTTAGAGCAATCAAGCGTCAGGGTCAGGTGGATGCAGTAGCAATCTATTGTTCTATGACAATGCTAGTGCTTTTGAGTGGATCCAGAAACTGCCTTAGTGTTTCGTAAGGGAGGCTCATAAGGTGCCTTCTTCCTCTTTGATGATGCAGTATTGCTTCTTTAGCCATGCACAACAGATGGCTCAATCCTGACATCAGCAGTTGATGAAAGAGAATGCAAAGCAAATCAGAGCAGGAAGAAATCAATGTGCTAGTGCATGACCTTGGATCGCATCAGAGGTGCTTCAAAGAATATATATGGTTGCTGGGCAGTGGTGGTGCATGCCTTTAATCCTAGCACTTGGGAGGAAAGGGCAGGCAGATCAGTGAGTTTGAGGCCAGCCTGGTTTATAAGAACTAGTTCCAGGACAAGTTCCAAAGCTACAGAGAAACCCTGTCTAAAAAACAACAGCAGCAACAATAACAATAGATATGAAAAATTATCTTAATTAGGCAGAATTTTATGCACTTAAAAAACAACAATAGCAAAATCAAAAACTGGTTATATCCTTTGTAGGAAAGATGAAAGATTTGGATTAAAGAATAACTACAGTTGTGGGTATGCCTGGTGGCTATTTCAGTGGTTAATGACTAGAAGAAATCTAAATAGATAGAAGCTGAAGTTAGGAGAATTAAAGAAAAAAATACATCTCCAAAGTATGTTTCCTATTAGTACATGTCAGAAAGTATTTTACACATTGATCCAGAGTGCTTGGAGCCAAAAATGAATTTTGTACTTTTTATATCAGCAATTTTTCATATGCATAAGAAGATATGGAATATAATTCCAAACATCACTTAAGTCTCACAGTCAATACCTTTGTACCTGATATGACACTGATTTGACTGTGTCTGCATTTGACTATGATACATCATAAGAGAAAGGGTTAAACATTTCTGTTTGTGACATTAGACTAACAATCAAAACCTTTTGATTTTTGAAATATTTTAGATTTCAAATTTTCAGATTGGGAATGCTTAACTCATTCTCCAGAAAATTAGAAATTTCTAAAGTAATCTGATAAAATGAAAGTATAATGAATCAATGAAACTTCCTGTAATGATCTGTTATATCATTTTATCTACGTACTATACTTCATCAGCTCGATGATTAATTTATTCTATGTATTTTGAATGTTGATTGCTGTATAAATTATAAATAACTTAATTTTGCATGCATATATATAATACTAAAAGTAAGTAATGAAAGGTTCCCAATTAGAAACTTAAAAAAGAAAATTTTAATCAAAATAAAATATATGGCTTAGAAGACACCATGACTATTGTACTGAATTAAATTACATCTACTTATGTATGAATAATTAATGATAGTTTTTTTTAAATCAAAAACTTACAGCTATATACTTCTGTATTAAGAGCCAATTTTGCAATTATAAAACCTCAACAATGCGGTACTCCAACAAGACTTGAACAATGACAATATCAGGTGACATGCCAATGTTGATGGGAGAAATCTCACAAGGTCCTACACTGGGTTAAAAGCTACAAACAATTTAATGACAAATGAGAGAGGAAGACTGAGTCTTTTTCCTAATTAGTTATCTAATCTCAAATGTGCAGTCCTAAAGTTATCTACATATAAGTAGAGTTGTAATTATCAATTTTTACATGTATGTGCATGTGACAATAATAATTAGAAAAAAATAATTGATGATCGAAAGAACATATTCTTAAGGTTGGAAATGGGGAATATTTGCTGTATTTGGTCTACATTAGTATAGTTTCCTAAATTACTTTTATTTGTTTAATTTATTTATTTTATATCATGACCTCAGTCTCCCCTCCTTCCTCTCTTCCTAACCTCTTCCCAAACTGCCCCTCGGCCCCTCCTTCTTGTCTCAATTCACTTCTGTTCTGTTTCTGTTAAAAAAAAAAAAAAAAAAAAGGGCGAGCCTCCCAAGGCTATCAACAAAGCATTGGCATATCAAGTTGCAATAACACAAAACATTTCCCTTTGTATTAAGGCTAGACAAGGCAACCCAGTATGAGAAATAGGTTTCCCAGAGCCTGTCAAGGCATTTGGGACAGTACCTGCTCCCATTGCTATGAGTTCCACAAGAACTCTATCTATCTATCTATCTATCTATCTATCTATCTATCTATCTATCTATCTATCTATCTATCTATCTATCTATCCACCAACAGATATACAGAAGGCCACATTAGTCCAATGCAGGCTCCCTGGTTGTCTGTTCAGTCTCCGCCATTTCCTATGAGCCCAGACAAGTTGATTCTGTGTTTGTTTTTGTTTTTGTTTTTGACTTCCTTGACCTCATTGGTCCTTTCAAACCTTCATGCCTCTCCTCAGGAGGATACTCTGAGCTTGGCCCAATGTTTGGTTTTGGATATCCTCAACTGTTCCCATTAGGTACGGATGAAGGTTCTCTGATGACAATTGAGTAGTCACCAATCTGATTATTGGAGATAAGCACTTCAGACTACGTATCGACTATACCTAGGAGTCTTAGCTGGGGTCATCCTTGTAGATTCATGGGATGTTCCCTGCATCTGGTTTCTACCTGATCCTGAAAGGCATCCTCCCCACTTTCCAGTCATTTTTTTCAGTACTGTACCTCTCCATCCACCCACCTGCTAAACTGATCTTTCAAGTTCCCATCCCCACCCACATTCAGTTCAACGGGGAGCTCTCTTCTATTTTTCCAACCAGGGAGATATATACAGCCCTTCTTGGGACCTTCTTGTTGTTTAACCTCCCTGAGTATGTGGATGGTAGCATGGTTATCCTTCACCTTATAGCTAATATTGACTTATTAAGGAGGATAAATCGTGTTTGTCTTTCTGAGATTGGGTTATTTCATTCAGGATGATTTTTTTTCTGGTTTCATTCATTTGTCTTCATATTTCCTGATATCATTATTTTTAACAGCTGAGTAATACTCCATTGTGAAAATGTACCATATTTTCTTTTCTTTTTAAAATTTTTTCAATTGTTCTTTGTGTCTTTTACATCATGCATCTTGATCTCATTCATTTCCTTATTCCTTTGTATCTGCCCTTTTAACCTTCTTGAAACCCCCCTAAAAATAAGAATTTAAGAGAAAAAAATAAAGAAATATCAATCTGGTGATGCAAACTATGGTGTGTAACACAGTGAGTCCCGTAGTAAAGCCTTTAATCCACGTATTTTTACTTGCATGGGCTCATTGCAAGGAATTCATTGACCTGGTTGGAGGCTTCTGGTTTCTGCTACACTATTGATGTCGGGCCCTCACAGGGACTCTTTTTTGATATCCTGTATCTGTCCTATGTCATGGAGATCTTGCAACTTTGGAACTGCAGGACTGGCCCTGCAGTATGATCTGTACTCCAGCAGATCATAGATTGGGAGAAACAACTCATAACCATGGTCCTGGAGCTAGGTAGTTATAAAAGTTGGTCATTTCACCAGTGTCCCCTATACTCACTAGAGTGAGCTCTTCAGCATTGTCCTGGCTAGTTCATCTCTGGCAGCAATGAGATGAGCAAGGTGTGAGACCAGTTCAACTAGCAGGCAAGTCATTCATCCTTTCTTGCTTGTGTGGGCTGGGCATGCTTTGTGAAAGTCTTCTGGGTTTGGCGTCAGGGTCCAACCCAGGGACCAGGAACAGGCAGGATTGATGTGGACCTGGAAAAGGGTCATTGTGATAGAATCAGCAAAGGGATGCAGTTCTCTTATCAGGTGGATCACTCACCTGTTCTGGTTGGTGTGGTATGTGCCTCAGTAACAACAGTCTAGTTTCCTAAATTTTAAGCCATGGGAACCATTTTCAATTATGAAATAAAACGGTGGAAAGTGTATTTGAAATCTGAACAGTACTGTTCTGGGAAGATGAATATGTTTTTTCCAGACTTTGCTTGTCTTGAATTGAGTAAAACCATCATTTCTTCCCCAATAACCAAAATAACTAACATGTACATTGTTATTTTCATGCCACAAATCACTGATTGTTAGTAGCATGCGCTGCAGATTTGGCAGCGGGTGGGGTGGGGGACGTACAGAATTTTCGATAAAGAACTCCTCCTAATAAACCACTCACTAAATTCTGAGACGTCCTGGCCAGATGAAGGGAGTACTTTTACGGGAAGAACATAGAACCTGCGGGCTTTGTTAGAATAATTTTTGTGCACTAAATTAAATTCCTAAAGTTCTAGTATAAATATCCAAAAACCGCAAATTTTTAATATATATTATTCTGGTGGAAAATTAGGTGATTTTATGCAGATATCTATAAAGTAGGCTATGGAGTTCTGTGAGTATATGCCTAGGAACAAAACATATGTCATATGACAGGCTTATTTTTATTTTTTTTGAGAAATTTCCAAGTCTATTTCCACAATGACTTTTTTAAAATTTTTATTTATTTATTAAAAATTTCCACATCTTCCCCCCTCCCATTTATCTCCCATTACCCCACTCTTCTTCCCCCTCCCTCTCCAGTCCTAAGAGCAGACAGGGTTCCCTGTCCTGTTGGAAGTTCAAGGTCCTCTGCCCTTCATCTGGTTCTAGGAATATGAGCATTCAAACAGACTTAGGCTCCCACAAAGCCAGTCCATGCAGTAGAATCAAAACAAAGTGCCATTGTCCTTGGCTTCTCAGTCTGCCCTCATTGTCAGCCACATTCAGAGAGTCCGGTTTGATCACATGCTCATTCAGTCCCAGTCTAGGTGGCCTTGGTGAGCTCCTATTAGATCAGTCCCACACTCCGTGGGTGGACGCACCATTCGCGGTCCTGACTTCCTTGCTCATGTTCTCCCTCCTTCTGCTCTTCATTTGGACCTTGGGAACTCAGTCCAGAGCTCCAATTTAATGCGAAGCTCCCCCCACCCACCATAGTGAATTAGAGTTCTTTTCTTTCCACACTTCTCCAACATTTGCTGTCAGATTTTTTGATGATACCCACTATCATTGGGTGAAATGGTATCTAGAAATAGTTGAAACTGACATTTTTGTTGTGGATAGGGACACTGAATGATTTTAAAAATAGGATTGACTGCTTGCCATTTTTTGAAACTCTCTTAAGTTCATGTGCACATTTATTGGTTGCAAGTTTTGTTTCCTTGGTATTTAATTTCTGTAATTCTTTGTAAATCCTAGCTATTAGTTCCTTGTCTATAGAGTGTAGCTGGTAAAGCTTGTCACCTGTTCTGTGGACTGTCTCTTAACTCTGTCTATTATTTCTTTTGCTGTAAGGAAAGTTTCTATTGTGATGAAGTCCCAGCTGTTGATTCTGTGGTTTAATTTCTGTGCTGGTGATTTTCTATTAAAAAGTTCTCGCTTGTCACAATAGCTTGAAGGCTAAACCACTTAGCTTAAAGAAGAATAACTTTGAGAAATTTGCACTAAAATAGGTGGGCATAGAACATATAATATTAAGTGAGGCCACACAATCTCAGAGAGGGACCAAAAAAAAACATGTTTTCTCTAATATGTGGAGTTTATTCAATAATATAAAAATGTACATGTTTGTACAGTATAACATGAAAATAAAACACTAATAAATGTCCATGTTAAGGGATGAGGAAGCACTGAATGCAAGTAATGAATATGAATTTTGAAAGAGCATTTTTTCTAGTTCTACTTTTGTCATAGAATTTCCTTTAGTGGTGCATGAATAATTATGTCTGCTAGAATTTGAGCATGTGGAGAATCACGCCATGTTGAAATGCAACTGTGAAATGTAAAGTGTCTATTGTAAATTTTATTTCATGGTATTCTTTAGGCATCGATAAGAAATGCACTGACTACAATTGGTTTTAATTCTATGAAGCATTTACTCGACAAAAAAAGCAGTGTTAAATAAATAACAAGTATTCTTTATCTTATCAATAACTGTGCAGTTGCTCGTAAAGATCTACAACTTTTCAATGCTAAGCACAATGAGGAGTAATGTGCTATTCAGGTTTGCATTCCTGTAGCAAACATCTGAAAGAGTAGTCTGTAAATACAGAACTTTGTTTAGCTCACAGCATTGGCCTTCCATAATGCCGAAGCCCCAGAGCTTTGGGCCAGTGGTGAGGCAGAGGTCATGTTTGTAGCATTTAGATGTTTGGAAGAGTTCGACTGTTCACCTGATCATCTAGCTGTTACAGAGAAAAGAGAGGGGTGAGGATCCCCAGCACCCTTTAAAGTCACAGTAATTACTTAAAGCACAGAAAACGATTAATTGTGTCTTCTTAGTACTTTGTCTCCTGATGTGCTAGAGGTAAGCCACTGAATATAGTGGAGCAGGTTGTCTATAAATTATTATATATATTATGAATTAACTATAGGTTGTATAAACCATAGGTATGGTGGGTAACTAAGCTTCCTTAAATCATGTATTTTAATAACTCAAAGTCCATCTTTTTGTAAATAATATACTAATTGTGAGACATTGTGAAGACAATTCTGAGTTTTTAAAATACTAAATTTAGCTTTGATAAACTTGTGTATCCATGAATTATAACTGTTAAAGAAAACATTATTTAATAGTTGGACACAGTATTTATGCTTTCATGTCTGCTGGTTCCTTTTTACTTTAATTGATGACTTGATTTCACTTATTTTTCAAAGAGACATTTCGTAATAGAATTGCATCTCTTGACACAGGCCAAAACATAAATCAAACTTTTTGCCCATAAATTTTGAATTAGTGGTGATGGTAACATTTAACAAAGAGAAAGTATAAATGCATTTCATAATTACAGCAACAGAAAAGCCTATTGATATTTGATAATCATGTTGTCACTGCTTTCATCGGTCTGAATGCTGACTGACACAAGCCATGTATAAATTATTTTTAAGCAATTAGCCTTTCATTTTACATCTATCAACATGTTTTTGCCACGAGCACACCCTGCAAAGGGTTCACTGTGTTCTGTCAAACTTGACACTTGCCTCTAATAAAAATTTTGTAACAGAAGTCACTGAGCAAAAAAAAAAAATTAGCCTTATGTAACTAAGTAAACTATGCAATTGTGTAACCTGTTCTTATACTCATATTTAAAAAAATATTATAAGTTCATAGCTTGATAACAAGCCCTGAAAATAGAATATTTATCATTTTAGTATCTTATTTCATATATATCTTTTCTCAAGTACTCTAAAACAAGTACTCTGTGACAAATTTTCATTTTTTTTTTGTTCTCTCATATATTACATTCCAACCTCAGTTTTCCCTCCTACGTCTCTTCCCAGTCTCCTCCCCACCCCAATCCACTCCTCCTCTGTTTCCCTTCAATAGGACAAGCCTCCAAGGGATATCAATCAAATATGAAATATCGTGTTGCAATAAGACTAGGTACCTTCCCTCATAAAGGGCTGGATGAGGCAACCGACAGGAGAAAAAGAGCTCCAAAAGCAGGCAGGAAAGTCAGAGATAGTCGCAAGTCCCACTGTTAGGAGTCTTCCAAGAAAATCAAGTTAAACAGCAATAACATACGTGCAGAGGGCTTGGGTGACTCATGTAGGTTCATTGATTGTCATTTCAGTCTCTGTGAGCCCCCTATGAGCCCAGAAGAGTTGATTCTGTGGGTTTTCTTGTAGTGATCCTGACCCCTCTGGTTCCTACCATCTTTTCTTTGCCTCTTCCACAGGATTCCCCAAGCTCTGCCCTGTGTTTGGCTGTGGGTTTTTGAATTTGCACTTTTCAGTGGCTGGATGAAGACCCTCTGACGAGGATTATGTTAGGTTCCAGTTATCAATAGGAGTAATTTCACTGATTTTTTTTCCAAATCATGTTTTATTCTATTCTAGGTCTCTGGACTCTCCATGCCCTGAGTCCTGAACTTCTAGATAATGTTGGGGCTTTATCAAATGTACAGTAGAAGTTGAAAATGTTTTTTTTGCATTACTCTGAAAGATGATGACATAAATAACACTTAACATAAATAACATGAGTATTCCAGTTTTCTTCATTGTAACGGCTATTGTCCTGTCTATACTACTGTGACAGACATTAATACATATTATCTCCCTTATTCTTAATTATCTTTCATTTTTATTGCAGGGGATAGGGGTAATATCAAGGTCAACTAAGTGGTTATATTTCAATTAACTCAGTAATTAATAGAGTTTAAATTTGAATACAAATATAACTTGCTCAAATAAAATTTCCCAATGGATTCTAAGAATAGCATTCCAAAATGAATACCAAATAAATCCTGATAAAGCAGGACTTTAATACTATACTAGCAATATCTAAGCCAATATGAGTACAGTAAGGTATTTATTTAGTGATATTTAAATCACTAAAAATATAAATTCTAGGATCTTTCTCTATTTAATAACTAAATGCTATTAGGACCAGGAAGAATAAACTTATTTCTGCTACTATTATTTATTTAATTTCAGTTTCCTTCATTCCTTTATTTTCTCTGGCAGGATGGGGACCATTTACGGTGGGTACGAGATTTTCACCCCACTGAAGATGAGTCACACCAAGAGGAATATTAATTCAGAAGATTGCTTGGGTTTTGGAGTATAAATAAATGAATTGGTTGCGGAGGAGTCCAAGTGGCAGAGACTTATGCTGATGAGATCAGTCCCACAGCTGTTTTCCTTGCAAGAGAGGTCGTCGTAAATACAGGGATCAAAACTGAAGCGTGAGCGTCCTGTAATAAGGCACATTTAATTATCCATCACGAATATGTCCTATTTCTTGGCATCTGTTGCAGATAATCTTTCAGAAAAGTTGTTTTATATAAAGAAAATCATTTTGTGCTTTTATCACATCAAAAATATGAAGTAAACTGTCTTCTAATGTCTTCTGAATAGGAAACTCTGTTTGAGTTTCTGTATTTCCAGATGAATCTTAAACTTCAAATTTTGAGCACAGTTTGAGTAAAGAAGGCATTTTGGGTACTGATCATTTTTATTTGTGTTTTCTGGGACACAATTTGTTATGGAGGCAGTGTATCTAAAAATAATGTTTTCCGCAAAATTATAGTGACTGTATTTTCTGAATGATTCAAGGCTGGCTTTCATATTTGTGAGTGAGGCACTGAAATATCTGACCTTGCGAAGGGGTAGAGATGAGCAAAAATTGACAAAACAGAAAACAACAACTGCAGCAAAAATTGAAATAAGGTTGAAAATACTAAAAATAAAATAAAAATAACAAAGAAGAAAAAAGTTCATCTTCCTTTGTGATAACAGGAAACATAAACAATATTTTTATTCAGTCATGACTCTGAAGCCATCTATCAGTTCTTACATGATATAACATCTGCTATAACATCTACTGCTCTCTCACACACACACATCTGCTCTACCATCTACTGCTCACACCCCACACAGTGCTATACCATCTACTGCTCACAGTACACACATCTGCTCTACCATCTACTGCTCACACCCCACACAGCACTATACCATCTACTGCAACACTCTACACATATGCTATACTTACCTGGCTCTTGCTCTGTCTTCCACACAATCACTGTCATAATAACTGGTATTTACTTGGAGGATTCCTTTACCACGACTAGAAACTCTGACCATGGTTTGTGCAGCACCTTTCTGTGTGACGTCACATAGTTGCTTATTTCTTACGTGGGAAGAATAAATAAATTGTTTCACTTTTAACATGGTTTATGCACATTAATTCTGTTTGACTTCAAGTTATTTAAAAAACATTATTGCTCTACTATTTCAATGGCTTGAGATTACCTGAGAAATGTAATAAAACAACACAAAAAGAAATAAAAATTGCTCAATTGATTTGAAAAGTCTTGAATTTTTCATAGTTACTCTTTATTGTTGTTCATTATAAAATGAATATTTTGTTTAAACTGCGGCACCAAATCGTTTTTAAATATAAATATAGTTTAAATTTAAAAAGAATTATTTCACTTTACCCTTTCATTTTCCTCCCTCTTGCTCCTTCTAGGTCCCTTCCCTTCAGCCACTCCCATATTCTCCCACTTTTAAGTTGATAGTCTCATTTTCTTCCATCTCTCTCGCTATATAGATGTATACATACATGCAAACATACATACACACATGTATGTACGGAAAAATATATAGAAATGATTTATCTAGTCCATATTTGTTGTTTGTGTATATCTGATTTCAGAACTGATCACTCTTCAATAGACAGTCAATAAGGGGACCCGTAACTGCCAAAGGCTATATCTCCCAGCACTGATTAACTGCTTGTAGTTTTTTATCTAGGGGTAGGCCCCTGCAAAATTATCCCCCTTCTGTCTATTGTGTCCATTGATATTTCTAAAAGTACTACATCAGCTGCCAAGATAGTTAAACAGTTAACAATGCCTAAACTACAATTACCAGCATGACAAAATATTCATAAAGGTGCATAAGTAGCACTCACATGTTAATGAAAATCAACTATCCCAATGGACTGATGGCCAACTCAAGGAGAGAAATCATGCCTGGTATAAATGCCTAGCCAGCTTCATGGGGCAAGTGAGGTCATGGATCTTAAAAAAGACTCTACTGCAAGTACTTTTCTAGACCAGCATAATTCCTTACCATATTTTAAATTATATCCGTATTCTCACAGATAAGCGTAGCTACTACCACTCATCAAAAAAATCTCCTTTAAGAAGTCAGAAGAGACTATCATGAATATCTATAGTTGGGCACAAGGCAGAGATCAACTGATTGTGCCCAACCAGTTTATTTACATCACAGCTCCAAAACTCAAATGATGGGAAACAGATGAGTTTGGATGTGTGAGTTAGTATTGCACATAGGTGTGTGGTATATTAATTGTTTACCTCAGATTTAAACAGTTTACAGCAATTTTGCTCTGTTACATTTAAAATGATATTTTAAATAAATAAAATTAGCTCTTTCTGTTTTCGTAAAATTTTATTTCAATTAGTGGGAGTTTTCTTCAAATGAAAGGTAATAATGAAATAAAGAAAAATATGGAAAGCAATACATACATTAAAAATTTTAATCCCACTATTAGTTAAAACAGTTGAAAAGAAAACTTAGATGTTTCTATGGTTCAAAACAGGCAATGAAGCTGATTTGATAACAATTGATTTATATGAATATGGACCACGATCAGTATTGTAAGAAAGCGATGAAGGAAGTATAAGCTTGGTCAGTTTTCCATAGAAGCATTACAAATAGAGTGTCTTCAAGAAAGATCACAAGTTGTTTGATTTCTCAATCAAATAAGTTAAGGAAGACCTTATATCATCATATATTAAACAAAATAGATAAAGTGTTTTTGATAATATTTGTTATCACATTGGAATTTTTAGCAAAATTATTATAAACAAGTACAATAAAATAGGTTGAAAAGTTCATTTGCTCTTATTTTATATTAGTTCTTTCTACATATTCAAAATGCAATCTAAATTGGTGCAAAATATTTGAAAACTTTCAATTTTAGCATCTGCATTATTCTTTTTTAGGTTTTTAATCTTTTGAAATTATTATATAATTACATCAATTTTTTCTTCCCATTCCTCCCTCCAGCCCTCTTGTCTATCCTTATTTTCTCTCTTTCAGATACATAGCTTCTTTTTCCATTAGTTGTTGATACCTACATATATGGATATCCGTAAAATTCTCACCACTATGATGCCTAAAACACCAGCTGAACAAGGACAGCCGTCGACAAGCTGCCATGAATAGGAAAAGACCCAGGAGTTTTTTTTAACACTACGCAAAGAACTACGGGGAACTAAGGAAGGCTGAGTGGAGGAGAAACAGTGTTTCCTAAGGAAGAACACACCAGCTGGTTATTCAATACCAGATAATTGTCTTAAAAAATGCATGATTCCTCAAAAATATGAATATGGTATGTACTCACTCATAAGTGGATTCTAGCCATAATTAAAGGACATTGAGCCTTTAATTCGTGATCCTAGAGAAGCTAAATAAGAAGGTGAACCCAAAGAAAATCATATAGTTATCCTCCTGGATATTGAAAGTAGACAAGATTGCTAGGCAAAAGTTGGGTGCACGGGGGAGGTGGTAAGAGGAGATGGGGAGAGAGAAGGGAGAAGGGGAGGATTGGGGAGAGCTTGGGGGAACGGGAGAGGTGGGATGGAGGAAGGATAGATATAGGAGCAGGGAAGTAGATATCTTAATTAAGGGAGCCATTTTAGGGTTGGCAAGAGACTTGACTCGAGAGGGGTTCCCAGGTCCAAGGAGATGTCACCAGCTTGTTCCTTGGGTAGCAGAGGAGAGGGTGCCTGAACTGGCTTTCTCCAATAACCACACTGATGAATATTTGCATATCACCATAGAACCTTCAGCTGGCGATGGATGAAGATAGAGACAGAGACCCACATTGGAGCACTGGAATGAGCTCCCAAGGTCCAAATGAAGAGCAGAAGGAGGGAGAACATGAGCAAGGAAGTCAGGACCGTGAGGGGTGCGTCCACCCACTGACACAGTGGGACTGGGACTGATCTAATGGGAGTTCACTAAGGCCAGCTGGACTGGGAGTGATGGAGCATGTGATCAAAATGGACACTCTGAATGTGGCTGTCAATGAGGACTGACTGAGAAGCCAAGGACAATGGCACTTTGTTTTGATTCTACTGCATGGACTGGCTTTGTGGGAGCCTGGTTTGTTTGGATGCTCACCTTCCTAGACCTAGATGGAGAGGGAAGGACCTTGCACTTCCCACAGGGCAGGGAACTCTGACTGCTCTTAGGAATGGAGAGGGAAGGGGAGGAGGGGAGGGGGAGGGAAAAGGGAGGTGAGGAGGAGGTAAAAATTTTTAATAAATAAATGAATAAATAAATAAAATGCATTATTCCTCTAAAACTAAAATATTTTAAATGGAGGAATAGTGTATATTGGGAGCAGGGAGGTATGTGTGGGGAGCTGGGAGGAGTGAAGGGAAGGAAATCTGTGGTTGTGATGCAATATATGAGAGAAGAATAAAAATACAAAACATTTTAACTGGTCAAAGTGTGCATTTATATTTTTACATATAATTTATACATATGTGTGTATGTATGTATATGTCGCTGTCTGATTGGAGGATTAATTTTGTATTGAGAAGTAAGCTTGCAATATTTTTTTCTTCTTTTGGCTTCTATATTTAAATGAAACCATTTTATGTTGGCTTTCATCCACTAATCATACATATATTAGCATGATCTTTGTCAAGTGCATATGGAATAACTTAATATTCACTTATATCCAGGTAGTAATAACTTCCAAAAGTTATGCTATGCCATGACATAGGGTAAAGGCTTAATAATGAAATGTGCATGACCAGTACTATCACAATGTGTTTCTACATACTTTATATGCATGTTAATGTTATCCACACATAAAACTTTAGGTTTACCATCGACTTAGCTGTATTCCCCATATGATGGTTTTGAAAGAGTCTCTTACAGATGACTGAAATCTCAACTGGACAAAGCCTCTTTCCTACAGAATTGATTCTCTTGTAAAATAGAAACCTACTACATCTGACTGAATCTTTGTTAAATGAGAATACAGTAAAAGCTGGTTATGGACCAACAGAAACCAAACACTGCATTTTGCCAGACGTGTGAGCAAATAAAATTCTATTTTAAAGCTACCCTGTTTATAGAAACTATTCAAAAATAATAATGGTATGATTGTTTGTGCCTTTAATTCTAGGACTAGTGGATCACTGTGAGTTCGAGGCCAGCATGGTCTGTGTAAAAAGTTATAGACTTTAAAAAATATGCAAAAATATAAAAAATAGATTTAAGAATATATAAAATATATAAAAGTTTTATAACCATATAAAAAGAGAATTTTAAAAAGGTAATAATACCAAAAACTATCATTGTATTATAGAATGCTAATTTTCTTTTTATAGTAAAAAAAATCCTATCAATCATTTGGTTAAGAATTCAGTATGTCAGACAATTGCTGAATTGAACGCGGTTGTTCCTTAACAAAAGAAATGTTCGATAGCAGAATACATTTTCTTTTTTCATCTTTTTAAAAACTAAATTCAAAATTTTCTTTCTTTTCTATTTTACACACCAAATTCAGTTCCCACTTTTCCCCCTCTTTCTGCTCTCTCCACCTTTTCCCCAATATCACCCACCCAATCCTCAGAGTGGGTAAGGCTTCCCATGGGGAGTCAACAAGGTTTAGCACATTACTTTGAGACCGGACCAAGGCCCATGCCACTAAATCTAGGCTAAGCAAGTTATTCCCCCAAAAAGACTAGGTTCCAAAAAGCCAATACAAGCAATAGAGATAAATCCTGGTCTCACTGCCAGTGGCCCCTCAGTCTGCCCCAGTCAACTGTCACCCACATTCAGAGGGCATAGTTTGGTCTTATGCTGGTTGCTTCGCTGTCAGGCCAGAGTTGGAAGGCTCCCATTGGCTCAAGTAAGCTGTTTCAGTGGGTATCCCCATCATGATCTTGACATCTTGTCTTGTATTCCCACTCCTCCCAGTGTTCGACTGGACTTTGGGAGCTCAGCCCAGAGTTTTGCTGTATTTTTCTTGGTTACCTTTATTTTTGAATTACTTATTTTTTATTTTTGTAATTGAAATGTAAATTAAGTCACCTTTCCTTTTCCTTTCTGAACCTCTTCAATCTACCCCCATTTATCTCTTCTCTCTCTAATTCAGTTCCTCTATCCCCTTTCCCTTTAATCCCTTTAACCATAATTGCACATTCTCTCTCTCTCTCTCTCTCTCTCTCTCTCTCTCTCTCTCTCTCTCTCTCCCTCTCTCTCTCCATTCTGAATACATAAGTACAATCTGTACATTCCATATAACTCTTACATGCAATTTGTTATCGAGTGCTCATCTCCTTTGAATAGTTGACAATGAATGTAAAATGAGTTAGAAGTCAACCCATGCCATAGTGTTTAAAATTTTTTAAATGTGTTGGATTCTCTTTACTGATGTTCACACTATAATATTACAACTTCACCAACTGACTAAAACTTTCAGATCTGTTTCCATGAAGACCAACAACATTGACACTTGCTCCAATCAAATGTTGAGAGACTAACACAAGGAGATGAAAGTCTTTCCTCTTTTTAAATTTATCATATTCTCTATGCTTTAATTTAAAGACATTTTCTATGTCTATGATTATTCTGACTACATAAAACACACAGCAGCAAACACCCAAAAGGAAGGCGGAAAGGGAAGACAGACCCTTGGGATTGTCCTAGCTTCCACACTGATGCCATGGAACAAGTACACGCACACATACACGCACATGCACACACACACACGCACACATACACAAACACAGATTTGAAAACTTGCCCCACAGTTTGGGCAATGGGTGTAAGATGGTATAGAAGGACCAGAGAATAAAGCCGATGTGAAAGCAGAAAGAAGCCTCCGACCCTGGGACCAGGTTTCCACTTCCTGCTGTCTGAGAGTCAAGCAATTTCAACACAGTGAGTAAACTCTCAAAGCTGCCTGCAGATATGGTGCTTGTCGCAGAGACAGCTCAAAGAGGTCAGAAACAACAGCTGTGTTTACGTGGGGTCAGAAAGTGCATTAGCTTCACCGCTAAACTCCCCTAGTCCCTAATCTAAGCAGCGTGCCTCAGAAAACCACCTTACAAAAATAAAAGAAAAAAAGAATTGTGTTGGAATTTTAATATGGATTGTGTTTAATTTGTAGATTGCTTTTGGTAAGATGACTATTTTTTACTATGTAAATTATACCAATCCATGAGCACTGGAGATATTTCTTCTCCAATTTTTCTTCAAAAACTTAAAGAAAGGTCTAGTCATAAGGGCCTTTCTTTCACTTTTCTTTCTAGCGTTACCCCCAAGATATTGTATATTACTTATGGCTAGTGTGAAGATTGTTGTTTCCCTGATTTCTTTCTCAGCTCCCTTTTTTTTTTCTTTGTATATTGGAAGGCTTTGTGGGTTTTGTTTATTTTTTTAGGTAATCTTGTATTCAGTCACTTCAATGAAAGTGTTTTTCAGCTGTAGGAGTTCCTTGTTAGAACTACTTTGGGGGTTGATTACATATACTATAATATCATCTACAAATAGGAATACTTTGACTTCTTCCTTTCCAATTTGTATTCCCATGATCTCCTTTAGTTGTCTTATTGCTCTAGCTAAAACTTTAAACACTATATTGAATAGATAAGGAGTGAGTGAACTCCTTACTCTTCCCAATTTTATTGGGACTGCTTTAAGCTTCTCCCCATTTAATTTTATGTAGGCTATCTGCTAGCTCTATATTGCCTTTATTATGTATTATTATATCTCTGATCTCTCTGAGACTTTTCCAATGAAGGGTATTGAATTTTATCAAAGACGTTTTAGCACTTAATGTGATGATTCTGTGTTTTTTCTTTTAGTTTGTTAATACAGTGGATTAAATTGACAAATTTTCAGATGTTGAACTTTCCCTGTATTTTGGTGATGAAATCTACTTAATCATCTTCCATGATACTTTTTGTGTGTTCTTAGGTTTGGTTGGCAAGAATTTTATTGATAAATTTTGGGTGAATGTTCACAAGGGAAATTGATCTGTAATTGTCTTTTTTTTAAAAAAAAAATCTTTATGTGGTTTGGGTATCAGGGTAACTGTGACCTCATAAAATGAATTGGTATTGTTCATCTTTCTCTGTTTTGGGGAATAATTTTAGTAGCATTGGTCAGCTCTGAAAGTCTTCCTGAATTCTGTGCTAAACCTGTCTGGGGTGACCTTTTTTCCCACCACTGGGAAAATTTTAATGACTGCTTCTATTTCACTAAATGTTATAGGTTTACTTAAACTGTTTATCTCATCTTGATTCAACTTCGGTAACTATCGTTCATTGAGAAAATTATCCATTTCTTTTAGGTTTTTGCGATTTTGTGGATTACAGGTTTTGAAGTTTGGCCTAATGATTCTTTGGATTTCCTTGGTATCTCTTTCTCATTTTGTTCATTTGGATATTCTCTCTTTGCCTTTTAGTTAGTTTGATGGTGTCTGTCTGTTTTGTCAATTTTTCAAAGAACCAACTCTTTGTTTCATTGATTCTTTGTTGTGCTCTTTGTTTCTCTTTTATTGATTTCAGCCTTTGGTTAGACTTTTAACTGCAGTCTACTCCTCTTGGGTGTGTTTCCTTCTTTTTGTTCTAGAGCTTTCAGATGTGCTGCTAAGTCACTAGTACAAGATCTCTCCAATTCTTTATGAAGGCACTAGTGCTCTGAACCTGACTGTTAGCACTGTTTCAGTTGTTTTCTATTAGTTTGAGTATATCGTACATTCAATTCTATTGAAATCTAGGAAGTCTTTAATTTTTATTTCTTCTTTGACCCAGTGGTGATTCAGTGGAGAGTTGTTCAGTTTCCAAGAGTTTCTATGCTTTCTGTTATTGTTGAAATCCAGCATTAATCCATGGTGGTCTGGAATGACATGGGGGCGTCTACATTCAGCAGGCTAGAGTAGTAGGCTGTATATCATATCACAGGCTTTTTCCTACCATATACTCAATTGATTATGTAGAATACAAAGCAACAAGGCTAATTAGATGAAGTTCCTTCTGTCCTACTCAGTGACATATTTATGGACAAAGAATTGTGTAGAAAGATGATAAAAGAATAAGGCGTTGGGAACTCCCTCTCTTAGAAAAGTTAACTTGTGCAGAGCCACTGTGGTATCATATAACCAAGGAACAAAAGGATGCTAGTATTAGACATATAATCAAATTCTATAAAGTTATAAAATATAATCTTTGTAGTATACCAGAAATTGAATAATAACTGCTGTAGCTTTGTCCTGAGGATTTTTCTTACACATTATGACCATTAAGAGTTACTAATATACTTCTCAATACAAGGCAAGCTGTCCAGGCTGGCTTGGAGTCTTTCTGTCTGTCTGTCATCCTGGAAGCCGCAAGAGTAGCTAGCCTGAAAACAGGCTGTCATATACCTCTACATGCTTTAAAAATGCATTATGGCATTGATGAATAAAGATGTGAAAGATAACTGTTTATCAATGATGATTTAAACTTAAGGGAAAATAATTGTAAAAGATAACTATTCTGTCATAGTTCATCAATGATGACTAAGCTTATGACTCCAGATGTGCAAGAGAAAAAAATTAAATACATGTCCACAACAAAATGATATGATGTATATTTTGGAACAATGTGAATCTGTCCCTACTTAGTGAATTCTGTATAAATAAAGACACACTCTAACTGCTAATAACTTAGTCAGACTGTACAATTCTTACTACCACCAATGGCCTGGGTCAGTCCTCCCTTGCCAACTCCTCTGGGACCTTACCATTGCCAAAAATGTCCCTCCACATCCAGTAATTGCTAATTCCTGTTATTTTGTTGATGGTGGTCTTGGAGTTAGTGTCTCTCTCTCTCTCTCTCTCTCTCTGTGTGTGTGTGTGTGTGTGTGTGTGTGTGTGTGTGTGTGTGTATTTGTCCCTTCCTTGGATTTTTCTGGCATGAGATTATCTATCACCTGTAGTTTCTTGGGTGTAATTAACTTCCTTTTTTGGAGATTTCCTTCTAGTACCTCTGTAGGGTTGGATTTGTGAGTAGATACTGTTTAAATTTGACTTTTGATGGAATATATTATTTCCTCCATCTATGGCGATTGAAAGTTTTGATTATTGTAGTCTGAACTGACATCCATGGTCTCTAAGAGTCTGGAAGATATCTGTTCAGGCCCTTCTAGCTTTTAGAGTCTCTCTTGAGAAGTTGTGTGTAATTAATCTCTTTATATGCCACTTAGCCTTTTTCTCTTGCAGCTTTTGATAATCTTTCTTTGTGTTACATGTTTAGTGTTTTGATTATTATGTGATGGGAGACTTTCTTTTCTGATTCAATCTATTTTAGTGTTCTGTAAGCTTCCTGTACCTTTATAGGCATGTGATTCTTTAGGTTAGAGAAAATATCTTCTATGATTTCGTTAAGTATATTTTCTGAATTTTTGTGCTGGAATTCTTCTCCTTCTTCTATTCCTATTATTCTTAGGTTTAGATTTTTCATAGTTTCCCCAATCCTGGATGTTTTGTGTTAGGAGATTTTAGATTTTAACATTTTTTTTGACCAGTGAATGTCTGAGATTCTCTCTTCTATCTCTTGTATTCTGTTGTATACATCAGTGGTTACTGTTCACTTACCCATATTTTCCATTTCTTGAATTCCCTCAGTTTGTATTTTCTTTATGGTTTCTATTTCAAATTTCTGGACTTGAATAACTTCCTTCACCTATACTTTTTTCTTGGCTCTCTTGGCATTCTTCAATGGATTTATCAATTTTCTCCATTTAGGGAGTTGTTTTCTTTTCCTCAATTTCTTTAAGAGAGTGCTTCATTTCCTCTTTAAGGACCTCCATCATTTTCATAATGTTGATTTATGGCACATTTTGTGCTACAGATGCATTTGAAAATTCAGTTATTGCTGTTGTGGAACAGCTGGGCTCTTGTGGTTCCATATTGGCCTGTCTGTTGTTGACTATATTCTTACACTTGTGTTTAGGCATCTGTGTTTAGGTCTAGGTCCTGATTTCTGAGTTTATCTTTGTTGAATGGGTGATTTGTTCCTTGATTTCTGTTTCCTTTTTGGTCTTCTAGTCTCTATAGCCTGGAGTTCTGGCAGCCTGAGTGACCTCTGATCTAGAAAGGAGTCTCTTTCTAAGTTAGATGCTGGCTTTCTAGTGGTGGGGTTGGCCTTTGTTGCAGCAGTGGGTCTTTGTTATTTTAACTGGTGCATCAGGCACCTTTTCTTCTGATTCCTGTAGCCTGCTCCTGAGCAGGTGAAGTCAACTGGAAGTGGGAGAAGGGCTGTTTGTGAGAAGGGTAATGAGTTGGGAGGGTTTGAGAACTGGAATGGGACTTTATAAACAGAACCTTGGTAGTGGGGCAGTTCAGTTGGCAGGCTGGTCCCTCACCCCTTCCTCTAAGTGGTGTGGCCTGCTCCTGAGCATAGAACAAAGATTCCTATTTTGAAACTACATTTTTTTTTTACTCAGATGTATTTGATCATAATATTAATTTACCTTAGTAGTGCTCCAAACAATTCAAACACTAACTATATTTAAACACTATGAATTTAAGCTGTATATTTCAAAAAGACATGAGGACATTCAGCTTATATTAAGGTCTACTACTATTTTCTAAATTCTTATCTTGAAAATAGCACTGTGGTACCCTCAGGTCAAAAAGGATGGGGCTTAAGATCTATCAACTTCTCATTGCACTTACATAGACATTTTTCTTAACTACTGCATATATATCATCATCTGTGAAAAGGAACTGAAAACAGCAATAAAATTTGCTCTCCAACCATGACAAGAGAAGGTTACTTATATTGTAGAAAGAAATACCTGCAATTTCCATAAAATCCATTTATATAAGTTACTACTACAAAGACAATTGACAGCAAATTTGTTTTAAATTATTTTAAAAGCCTTATTTTCATGGCAGAACAAATTTTTGAGACTCTAAGAAGATGAGTAATAATGTCATTCTAATTTAAAACAATAAAATGTACAATCTGATTTATTGTCCCCAGAGAGTATACAAATACTGTTAAATCACTTTATGTTTCCCAGCTTACTAGAGAGTCATGATTATCATATATCAAAGTCTCACTTCTATGGCATGTCAGAAAGAATTAAAACAAAAATAGTGAGAATTTTATGAACTTTCAATCTGGTTATTTTCTGATGGTTGTAGTAATGGGAGTCAGACTAACATAACATTTTCTGTGGAAGTATTGTATAACTTGATTTAATAGCCAAATAAAATTGGGTATATTTATTGTAAATATTTTATTATATCAAAAGAAACTTTAAAAGTATGAAATTTAGCAGACTTTGTTGCAATTCAGTCCCATCCTTCTAGAAGATTAGTAGTAGTGTTGTAGATTGATGTATTAAGTGTTAGTATATAGGCCCTTTGGGCAGCCATTGACAGAACATTAACTACCATGAACTATAACAAACTAAAGTTCTGCCTGAACTTCTTAGTGTTCAAGTTGGCTAACTTTAGACTTTAAATGTTCTTTCTTTTAGACTCTCAGAAACTTATGCAAAATATATTAAAATTATTATAGATAACAGACAGACTTAGGTAACAGATCTTTGAGCTTTGGGATTGATCTTGGCTGGATGTACTCTTTCTTAAATATAATGTAATATATGAAGACATAGAAATTGTAAAGATTGCTGCTTATTGAACACATGTGAATATAGGTTTGTTCAGTAGATCTTATAGTTAAGAATTTTAACTTTATTTATTGGGACCAGATAGAAAAACAACATTTGAATATACACATGTACACATGGGCATGGACATGTGCCCTGCTTATAATTGCTAAGTGGAAAGTCTCATAAATAAGACATTAAATCTGAAGCTGATCATTATACTTACTAATTATTTCTGAGAAGGTAATGATTTCCTTTTAACTACTAAAAGCCACTTTATTTAATGGAAGATTTGATTCTAGATATAACAGAACAATAGACCCTGTGCCAAAACTGATACAGTCTCAAATCATAAAACCAATATCTCACATAGACTTATGAATGATAAAAGTATACACTACAAACATAAACTCACTAACGTCCAAAGTCAAGAAATGTAAGAAGGAACTTCTAAGACCCATGTTATACATGATCCAATTGCTCAAAAGAAAAATTCAAATGTTAATAAGGTTTTTTAGAAACAACAAAAGTACTGTAAACAGACAAAACAGCCAAAGACATATTTAAATATAGAATGAATGATTTTATTAAATTAAAGTTAAAATTCTAATAAAATTTGTCTCAAAGTGTCATGTCACAGTTTACTCTGACTACCACCTTCCATCTTGGAAACTTCTTAATACAGTATGTTTCTAGTCAGAGGAAACTATAAGGTATTCAAAAAGGATGGGGAATATTGTAGGGAAGTTCATTAAGATTGGAAAAAAAACTCAAAATAGCTCCAATAAGTCTCTGAAAATATACTAGAACCCTCCCTTCTCAACAGTATATAAACAATATAGACTCGTGAGAGTCACTCAGTTAAGCCCAACTGCTTAGAAGTATCAAAGACCAGCTGAATCCTCCTAGAGGCTCAGATTAACAAAGGCACCTGGGAAGAGCACTTCCTAAAATGTTGACCGCCTGCAGGCTGTTCACTGAGGTACAGGTCCCCAGCTTTATGAGCTGTCACTCAGGCTGGGGCGGGCTGTTGTGATGTAGCTGTCTTTGAGTTGTTTCTGTACCTGTAATCCCACACCTATACTCCTATAAGGAACATCAGTGAAGCTATTGTTTCATCAAATTTGCCATTGGTCTGTCACTTTTTTCCTATCTGGGGTGAGTAGACATCTATCTTGTGTCTCCATAGAAAAACTCCTTCTTAAAAATAGAGGTGAGACTTCTTAGGCTTTACAAATGCTGCCAGAATTTGCCATTGGCTCAACTGATTTCTTTTAGGAACATAAAGGAGAGTCCTTCAAATAGATGGAAAATAATAATGAAGAGAACTTGAATCTACTAAAACAATTTAGGAACACTTAAATTGCTTGAATTAAAGGGACAAGAAAATAGACCTGCTAAAGTCCTGAATGTCTTTAAAAGATCATATACAATTTTCAAAATAAAAATTGAATGTTTATAACATGTGTAAAGAAAATGAGAACCTGACACCAGCAACATGTCATTAGTAAAGACATGAAAGTATATTACTGTGAGGGTCTTATTAACACCAAATACCAACTGGGCTACCTAGGGTGGGACAATGTTACTTAGTTGTGAGTTAGTGTGGTATCATTTGTAAAAATTTCCTGACTGAGAACAAATATCTTTGTAAGTAATTATTTCCAATGGCTGACTTACAAAGTATTGGCATAGGGTGAAGCTATTGAACATTAACTGTGGAAGGATGGTCTATTGATATTTCCTAGTAGGCTGAGAATTGTTATAAGTAGGCTCTGTAAAGGCAAATTTTTCTCTATCCTCTCCTTGTAAAAGTATAGTGAAATACAAATCCTTCAAATCAATAACTATGAGAGGCCATCCTTTTGGTAACAGAGAAGTCAGAGGAATCTCAGACTATGGAGGAAAAATATATTTAATAACCTTGTTGACAGCTCAAAGATCTGTCACCATTCTCCTTTTTCCAAATTTTATTTTAACAAAAATACAGGAGAATTCCAATGTTTGGTAGATTCTTCAATATGGTGGGCATCTAGTTGCTCCTTTACAAGCTGTTCTCAAGCCTGCAGCTTTTCTTCTGTTAAAGGCCATTGTTTAACACATATTGTTTTCAAAGCTAACCATTTTAAATACAGGGCTATTAGTACCTCTGACGGTTTGCTAGTTGCTTTTGTGACCTTTGTCTATAATAACTTATAATATCTTCCCCAGAAACATAAGTTTTTGGAACTGCAGGAATGTTAATCTGAGATGCAATAGTTTATGACCCCATAAATTGATCACAATGTTAGCTATATTCAGCCTCAGCTTTCCGTTTTGTCCTTCTAGCCCTATGCATTCAACCCACCTCATGCTTTTGTTTCACTGGTGATAGGGTTCCAATTCCTAGGAACTGAATATCTGCCTCTAGAAGAGGCCCATTTAGATACCAAGATTCTGAAGTAATGATATTTACATCCTCACCTGTGTCTATCAAGCCTTCAATTACAATTCCACTTCTGCACACTCTTAACTTTGGCCTTTGATCATTTATAGAAGCCTGCCAGAATATACATTTTCTATTTCTTACTGTAGTTTTTGATTCATCCTCCATGTCTATTCTGTCATCCAGATCAGTATGATCTTTTACAGTAGGCACTGGATTTTTTTTTTTTTTAATTTTCCTGGTGAGTCATGTTCTTTACAGTAACTGGGAATGATTGACCACATTTGATATCGGGGCTTACAAGAGGCACCCCTAAGGAGTTTCCCAATGTTATTGAGTTATCATGTCTGTCTTTTGTTGACCTACATTCATTGGTCCAATGTTGGCCTTTGCCACACCTCCTACATACACTCGAAGGCTGAGTTTTCCTAGTCTTTCCATTCCTAGAAGAGATATTATTCCTAGGAATACCTTGTTTACAATCTTGTCTCAAATGTCCTATCTATCACAATTAAAACATTTGACATTTTGGGGTCTCCTCATACCACTGGAAATTATTTCTTCTACCCAAGCTTCAGTAATTATAGTCAAATGTCTCAACATTCATTGTATGCAAGATCCATTTATCTATTGTTGCTGATCTGACCTTTAAAGACACAAGGATCTTTTTGCATTCTAAGTTGGTATTTTCATAAGCCAAACTATCAATAAGTACACAACTACCTTCGGGGTCTTTTACCCCTATTTTTACAGCCTTAGTTAATCTTTGTAAAAAATCACTAAAGGGTTCTCTCTGACTCTGTTTAACCCTAATATATTATTCAATTATCTTTCCTAGTTCCTGAATCCCATCTCAAGCATTTTATGCTGCTGTTCTACATATGGACAAGGTGAGTTCATCATAGAGAGCCTGATCCGGAGGACCAGAATAATGTCCCTCAACAACAATTTGATCTTGGGAAGCCTCAAGTCCTTTTGCTTTTCCCTATTGTTCTAAAATTTTTGCTTCTTCTCTCCAATAACATTTCCAGAGAAGCTATGGTTCATTTTTTAGAACCACTGTGATTAACTGAAGTTCTAATGTCCTCATTGAGGATCGCAAGGTATGAAGTCTGTACAGTAAAGATAACGTCTTCAGAATTCTGATTTTTCGTCTTAGTTATCAGCCTGTAAAGACTGTATCATAACTAAAAGTCCCTCATTCTTGGCAATATTATCAAACCATTTCATTTTAAAAAGAAAATATAAAAGACAAAGCTAAATTTTAGAATGAAATGGATATAGGAGGGAAATCACATAATCTTTGCAGAATACCATCCATGGTACAAAGAAAAAAAGACACTGAACTCTTGCATCATTAAAATATCTGTCATGTTGACCTTATAGTTCTCATTCGTCATAAAGTGTATTGAGTTGGAGTAGGTGCAATAAACCTTACTGGCCAGCAGGTATCACAGCTGTACCTATGTGGTCAGAAAATCCAAGCTGCGGACTTTTTGAATTCTTTTTAGTGTGTTAGATACTGAAAAATATGCTTAAATTAAGATCAGTTATTAAAACAATCAAAATGATTCCGAGAATTTGTGACCAGGAAAAAGAGGGAATTCAGAGCCTTCCATTGGTGCAAATCACATGCCATGTGCTCCATGGAAATCTGTGACTGGGCCTGGTGGTGGCTGGTAGGCTGAGAGGGCCAGTGTCCAAATACCTAAGTGCACCGTGTGTGGCCTGGCAGTGACAGGCTGAAACTGCAGTGGTTCTGAAAAGAGGACATGCCAGTCCCCAAGCCCAATAATTCAGTGTCAATTGTTGAATGATCCTAGTCAAAGAATCCCAGGCTATCTCCAAGATTTAGCAATTATATTTTCTCTATTGTAAGGGACAAACTGACAAAAAGGAATGAAAAATTCAACATCAGCTGTATACCACAGTAACTAAAGAGAGAGAGAGAGAGAGAGAGAGAGAGAGAGAGAGAGAGAGCCCTCAGCCAGCCAAGGGTTTTCTACAGATACAGGTTCCCTAAAGTCTACACCCTAACCTGGTACAACCTCTTAAAGATAATTGACTGACAAAGATTTCCCATCAAAGAACCTATGTGGCTCCCTGGATATGTTTAACTTTTGGCAAGCTACATATATTCCTTTTCCCCCAAGAGGCACACATTTATAATATGGATAACAAATGTGTTTAACACAATGACTTTGTGTGAGAATTTAATACACTATTTCCTTAGCACAACTTAATAAGTAGGACGATTTGGTGCTATTGTTATTACTATGATCTGCTATTATAAAATATTAGATGTTTGTTATGCTAGACTGACCGGGAGAGATATAAACCCATGTCTTATATCAGAGAATACTTGGGGACTTAAACTACAATGCTTTTAAATTAATACTATCATTGAAAACATCAATATTCTAGAAAAAGATATCTACAAATGTTCTATAAATTAACCATCTCAGTTTTCTTAATTTTTAACATTACCTTCTTGTTGTGAAGTATTAGTTTAAAATGTGATACATTCATTTATGCTTGGGAATATTAGTATAATGATGCAAAGATGTGTTGCTTAATTCTGTAAAGCTGTGTATTTTAGCCTTTTTTAAACACCTGATTTGTTTAATAAAAAGATAAATGGCCAAGAAGGACAGAGGGATTAGTGGCGCTGCCATGCGAATGAATAAATAGGAGGGAAATATAGGCCAGAGAAAAGAGGAGGAGAGAAAAGCAGAGAAGGAAGGACAAGAAAAGCAGTAGAGAAGGTTGCTGAGGGAGGGCTGGCCACCAAGCCATACAGCCAGTCACAGAAAAAGAAAGAAAGAAAGATATATAGAAAAAAATAAATGGGAAGAGCTCTAGTGGTATTTCCCTTGTATTTTAATAAACAAAACTTGCCAGAGGATAAGAAAAGTAAGACAACTACAATTGACCAGCCTTACAATGACCAGTAAGTAATAACACACACCTTTAATCCCAGTAGCCACATTAGTTACCATTAAAACCGGGTGGTGCACACCTTTAATCCCAGTCCTAGAGAGGATTATAGAACAGGAGGAAACAGTTCTCAGTCACAGTGTCTCTCTGAAATTCTTGGAAACAGCATCACCACTTCAGACTGAGGTCAAGATAAGAGCCAATGGCTTGCTGCTTTGCTTTTCAAACCTTTAGACTGAACCCCAATTTCTCTCTCTGACTGTTTATTAATCATGTTTTAAGAGCCAAGAGTTAAAGAGAATGGAATAATTTAAGATTTAAAAAAAGCAGGCTGCTTACAAGTCAAGTTATGGCCTGGCATTCATAAGTAAGAATAAATCTCCATGTGTTTATTAAGGAGTTGGGTGGTAGTCCCCAAAGTGTTAAAAAACAAAAAAAACAAAGAAAAGAAACCAACTACACCTCCTAAGTTTGTTTAAACCACTTTTTGAAAGCTATTGAAAAGTTAGTTCTGTGGTTAAGCACTTGCCAAGGATGTATAAGATTTGGCACTACAAAATAAAACAATAATTGAGAAATCTATAAATGAAGTAGAAATATCAGAATGAAAAGTTTTATTCATGTAAAGACTGTACTTTGATATAAAGATAAAAAAGCTAGGATTGAATTTCTCTGGGAAATTGTTTTGAGTGACCTGGCACCACTGACTGAGAGGAAATATTGAGTAAAGTTCAAGTAAAGGAAGGTTCCATGGAGAGTCTTCAATATTTATGTAATTGAAATCTCATTTTATTTTTAAAGCAAATATTACTTAAGGTAATTTTTTAGCAAAATGACTTTCATATGCATTAAATTGAATATGATTTGGTTATCTAAAGACATTCTAAGACATTTAATCTAAAACTTTAAACAAAATAATTATATAGGACACTGTAATAGGAAACATGTTGGACAAAGAAGATTAAAGGAGAACAAGAATTGAATAAAGAAGATTAGATTCAGATTTCATGCTTTGAAAAAGAAAAAAGGAAGATATAGGTTGATAGAACATAAAGTTAGATTATTAAATCTACTCTGAAAAGAAAAGGGGGGCAGAGAAATAAGATAAAATGATGTATTATTTAATCTACTTTAATACCAAAAAAGCAACTACTAGTTTTAAATACTTTACATCATATGAAGTTTTGTATATTATACAAATTTAAGATTAATTTTATTAGAACATACTACACATGCATTTATAATCTTGTTCAAGGTATTGTACCTATGCAACTTATTTAACAATGTAATGCAAATTTTTAGCCCTTGAAAGTTATTATTACCAACTATTTAGGGTAATTAAGGAAATGCAGGTTAGCAATTAGTCACCTGTTAGAATCAAACTTGTCATCACATTAGGTATGTTCTCAAGGTCAAGCAGAGATATATTTTAGATAGACAGGTCATCTTTAAGCACTTCAGATATCTACAGAATATGTGTGACATTTAAGATGTTTTAATAACCTATGTTCTTTTTAAAAAAAAAAAACTTAAAAAGAAGCTTTTATTCATTTTGTAGCATGTGCATTACAGGAAACAAAACTTAAGAAGCCAAGAACAGTCACCCAGTCACGTGCAACTCAGCTTGCTGTGCCCCTCTGGATGCTGCAAGTGTGCATACATTAGGCAACTGAGGTTATACAGTATGCACCATGCTTGCCCCCACAACAATGTGATTATTCACCATCCAAAACCCCACGCTACATGAGTATGTTGATAACCAAGAATATACCACGCCATCTCAATCTGTCAGACAAAGCTGTAATCCTGTCTTCCTTGGCAACAAAAGTTTTATAGAAGACAAAAATGGCAGCAGGCCTCTAAATACAAGTACTGGCAAAGTTACAATTAAAATTCTGCATTCCCTCAATGCTCGGCTTACAGGGAAACACAAAGCAACAGAGCACACTAAGCACAGCATTCCTAAGTTTATCTTCAGATCTACACACTAAAATGTGAGGGTATGTTCCTGCTCAAAACAAGTATTCCTATGGAGCACTGAAGATGCACCTATGGCAGGGGTTCTCAGGATGTCAATCTCAACACAGCGCAGGGCTGCCGACCTCACCCTACGAGCCTCCCTCTGTCCCTCCACAGTCAACCTAGCAATATGTCCAGACATGACAGCCTATGTTCTTTTATTTCTTTTTTATGACAATGAAATTTGTCTGGTCATGGCAATACCAGTCTACTATAGAGAATGCAATGGGCATTGAAGAAACTTCACATGGAATTTACTTTCTTTGTGGCAAAATTTAGCCACTGAACAGGAAAGTGCTCTTATATCGATTGCTTGACAGTATGTTGTATAAACTGGACTTGTAGGACCCACAGGAAAATGACTGTTGAACTTGCCAAAACAAGGTGGAGACAGTCTTTCAGGGTTCTGGCTTCATGGAAGAGTCTGCCTAGCATTCTTCAGGGCATGGAAAAAAGCAACTGATAATGTTTTGCCATAGTAGGCAGGACAAGTCTTTCAGATTTCTTGCTTCACTGAAATACCCCATGTCTCTCACAGCCCCAGTGCTCTATTATTTTGTTTTCTTTTTATATTTTTTATAATCCATCAGATTGTATTAGAACTTCTATGATGCATACAGGGGTATAGTTATCTAGTGTGTCATAGACAGCCTAAAAAAGAGCCATATCCTTAAAGAAAACTGTTTCTCCCTTGCTCAGCAGCCATCAACTACCAATAGCTCTTAGCTAGCTCTAATCAGCCCTCTCCTATCCATGTTGTAATGTTGATGGATTTCATCATAAACGGGAAACCACAGAGGCTATGAGTTCACAAATACAGTTACCCTATTATTTCCAAAAGATACCTTTCAAAAGTAGTGCTCTTTACCCCTTAGCACTTCCAACATTTTTCCAATTACCACAATCTCCCCTTTGCCTTAAGAAAAAGTCCTATCACAGATCCCATTTCATTTGGGACTTACCAGTCTAATTTGATCTTTTATTTGCACTTTGACTAGTTGAGTGTTTCCATGTTAACATTTTCATAGTGATGCTATGCCCATTTATCAAAATAATAAAATTAGGTTCTTCTCTAGCTAAGGATTCTTAGTCAGCATTACAGTACCAGGTATAGAAAATGAAGATTCATTATTAAATCAAATCAGAAAATTATTTGCTTCTCTTACTGTACCAATGGGCATATCTTGCTAAGGCAGTCATTATTGTCAATCTCAGAGTTTATAACTGGGTAAGAGTGTAATGACCTTTTTTCTCCAGCAGACTATATACCACCGTTTTACATCATGAAAGCTAGGCATCAAGAAAGAAGCGTCCACATCAACTTTATTTCTCCAAATCCTATAGGCAAAATGTTTGATGTCTTCAGAAATAGGGTCTTATTATCAAGTTCTTGTTGTCAACCAAGAGCAATAGCAATACCTTGTAGACTTTTGGAGGTCTCTGAGACCTATAGAACCTATTGTAGTTAGAAGTATTTTTAGTCCCATCCAGTCCACTGAACCAGTTTCTCTTCCTCCAGGCGGTCCCTACAGCCACTTATGAAATAATCACTCAGAGGCTAATATTAATTATACTTGTTTGGCCAGTGGCTTAGGCATATTACTAACTAGCTCTCACAATTAAATTAATCCATTTATAATAATATGTGTATCACCATATTGCTGTGGCTTATCAGTGATGTTATGGCATGTTACTCCTTCAGAGACTACATGGCATTTCCCTGATTCTACCTTGTTTTGATCTGCATCTCTGGTTTTCCTGTCTGGCTCAATTCTGCCTTGCCATTTTATCACAGGATAAAATGAGAATATCATCAAAACAGGTATATATGTGTGAGATTATCAAGTAATAAGTAAATAAAGATATTAAATGACTCATAATGTCATTACCTTTTCCATCTTTTATGAATTCTTCAAGCAATGTTCTCACAGTGCCATCTTAAAAATAAAATATTGTTTGGTACTGTGGAGTTAGTTTATTTGGTAAATGATTACCTGGCAACAACAAAAACTTGAATTCCCAGAACCCACATTAAAAAACACCAGATATGGATGATAACATGGGCCTCTGTCCCAAGTGCTGGATTCTCAAACATAGGAATATGTGAGTAACTCTCTGGAGATCAAGCTTAGCATGATCAATTTGAGGTAAGTTAGAGGCTATGTCTCAAAGAAAAACATAAAAGCCAAACAAAACTAAAACATGGAAACAAATGTGGATGGAACCTAAGAAATGATGAAAGAATTTACCATCAGGTTTCTACATCAGGGTTCATGAACATACACATACACCCAAATATAAATAATGTTAGTAATTCTATGTATATTAGTTTAGTTACAAGTTCAGTTTCTAAACCACAAAACAAGGAAACAAACAACAATAACAACAACAACCAAACAAAGCAAGGAAATAAGGACTGTACTATAGCTGGGTAGTGCTGATGCATGTCTTAAATACCAGCACTGAGGAAGCAGAGACAGATGGATCGTTGACCTACAGATGAGTACAGGCTAGTCTACAGAGTGAGTTCTCTGACTGTCAACACCACACAGAGAAACCCTGCCTCTCTTAAAAACAGAAAGGGAGAGAGAGAAAGAGAGAGAGAGAGAGAGAGAGAGAGAGAGAGACAGAGAGAGAGAGGGAGAATGAAAGGAAGGGGGGAGAACACAGACAGATCTAAAGTCAACTATATAGGGACAAGGTATTCTATGTTCCTTCCTTCATATAAAATTATTACTAATATTTGTGATGGGAACATGTTCCTCTGATGATCTATAGAGGTCAGAGGATGGTTCAGTGGGATCAGTGTTTTCCTTCTACTTTTTCATTGGTTTCAGGGATTGAGCTCAGATCATCAGAATTGTACAACCATCTGTGATGAGGCACATTACAGGCTCACCACAACACATCTACCTCATTCAATTTTCCACTTTTTTGCTAAATCTGACCAAAAAAAAAAAAGCCTGATGTTTTTAAAATGTGAAGAGTAACATGAGTTTTTAACTAGCTCTAATTAGAATTGTGTCCTTGTCAATGGCGTGAAAAAATATATCCTATAACAGTTGTCAAATGAGGAAAGACCAGTGAATTGTTAGATGCAGACTTGGGCTGAAGTTATGTGAGTTGTAAAAATTATACACGTGAAAGTTTTCTGATGACATTAGTTACTTGCAAATAGATTAGTATAAATATATCTAAAAATAAAATGATTTTTTCAGAACTGAAGGATTTGTGTACCATTTCACACAACATTTCATTATATCATACAGGACATTTTAATTAGGAATCCACTTCCTGCACGTAGCATAAATAAATTCCTATTTACTCAAACTGGCATAAAGATATTTTTAAACTTTTAGTGAGGCAATTATTTTTAAAATATTGGTTAAAATTTACGACAAGAAGAGGATTGTGAATAACCAGGAACGATATTTTAACCACACTGTGTCCATATCAAAACTTTATTGACTGCTATGCTTATACCAATTCTCAAAAGTTGCCCCCACCTTCATGAGAGAAATCTCTTTAAAAGACCACTGATGAATACAGAGAATCATGACCACCCAAATTGCTGAGAATAAAAGACAATTGTGGGCACAGTCTTAAACAAGACATTTATATCACCCCTCAAAGTTTCAGGACACTGAGAAAAACGAAACAGGATATTCGTAGGAGCTGGAAAACTAGCCGAAAGTCTGAAAAAGTCACTCTCTAGACTAAAACAATTGTCCCCATTAATGCACAGCAACTGTTGTTGCCTGCCCTGGGCCCAGACAAGACTGACTCAATCAATAGCCATTCATTGAATGGAGCAAAGCTCATGGGCCCTACTCTTTATTGATGAACTCCTGACTACTGATGGATTCGAAGGAGAAGAGTCATCTTGTTCAGTCATGTAACTGCTGCTGAGCTGAATATGGTCCACTGGAGAGCTCTGAATCCACCATCAAATAAACTATACTGTTTATACTTTGTTGGTAACAAAAGAAATAGATTATACATGAACAAGAGAGAGAGAGAGAAAGTTGGGGTTATGGAGAAGAGTGAAGCGTGATGATGTTGAAATGAGAGGCAACAATGATAAATATGAAACATGCACAAGTTACTGAAAATTATTTTTTTTTAAATTAAGGATCTAAAGTCTGTATGAGAGATCTGCATTCTTGGAACCTTGTCCAGGCATTTTGAAAAGATAATAAAATCAGGTACTATTACTTAAGTCATGAAATATGGGGAAAGCGATATGATATGAATGTGGACACCTCATCCTTCCTGGCTAGCTGTAAAGTGCTGTGAGGAGTTATTCAAGCCACTAGAGGACAGAGCTTGTCATCAGTCATACCCAGTTGTGACCCTTATGAGCTACAGGAATGATTGCTCTGGCAAGACAAACCCACTGATGCAGTGGTGACACAAATATTACTGAAGTAACTGTCCAGGATATTTTTATGTCATCTTAACACAAGTTTAAGTTGATGGGAAAATAAACCTCAATTGAGAATATGTCTCTATTTATCGCTTGAATTAAAGTCTGTGGAGAGTATCTGTGATAAATGATGGATGTTGGAAGGACCAGTACACTGTGGGCCAGTCATATCCCTGTCACTTTGGTTGTGGATAGCATAACAAAGCAGACTGAGCAAGCCATGGGGAGCAAGAGAGTAGTGAATGTTTATTCATGGCATTTGCTTCAGTATGTGCCTAAAGGTTTCTACCTTGAGTTTCTTCCCTGACTTCCCTCCATGACAGAAAGTGACCTGAGAGTGTAAACTAAAACAAACCCTTTTCTTTCAGGTTGCTTTTGGTATTTTTTTTTATAGTAAGAGAAGCCTTAAATAAGACAATAAGCAGTCACTTATGACTAGATTCATGTCCCTTTCCAAAGGATGAAATCCAAATTAGACACCGTTATAGAGTTCAGACCCTATGGTTAGGCATGCCACAGACCCAAGGTAACACTATTTCGCCAAAGAGACATAGTGTTATACTGACTCCTGATGAGTTATCATTATGTTCATAGGTCAATGTATTTCTCATCTAGGAGACCTCTATTTGCAGTAGATGATGATTAACACAGCGACACATCCTAGCAAAGAGACTGCAGAATGCTCAGCGTTAAAGAGAGCATACAAACCACATCCCACAAAAGGGAAGGTGAAGCACACCCCTCTCTCCACAAAATGAGGAAGTAAAGAAGTGATGAATCAGGGAAGAGCTGGACAATGAATATGATCAAAACATGCTGTATGTAAGTTAACTTCTGAAAATAATAATTATAAAGAAAACAGGGCCGTCAGTTCATTCATCCTATGTTATAGAGTAAGAACTTGCTTCAAAACCTTCCAAATACATAAAATAAAATTTTTAAATTTTAAAAATAATTTAATTTGATCTAAATTTGATAAGAGAAAATTTAATTATTTTTTCATTGAACCTTAACATTAAATCTTACACCTAAATGCATGAAGTTGTTCTTCCAGGCAAACTGAAAGCAAAAAGACTACTGATCATATTTGAACACATAAACAATGTATGAATGTATCACAGATCTGATACCAGCTCCTGAACTTCCTGATTTTAAAATGAGTTTTTGATGTCTGTTTATGGTAAAGCACAGATCCACTTGTAAAACATGTAGCAAAATTCACATGTACATTCTTAAGTCACAAACTATAATAATATCAAAATGCATTCCGCAGGATAGTATTACAGATATATTAAACCATTTCATTTTTATGTATTTGTTCATTTACTCAGAATTATTTATAAAGATTTTGAGCATGTTCGAGATATTTTCACTTATTGGAATCAGGTGAGCTTATTATAACTACAGTTCAACCGGAAGCTAAAAGTTAAGTACTTAACAAAAAATAAAAGGAAAGAACGTGTCTTATTTAGGGTATCAGTTGCTGTGAAAAGGCACTATGACTAAGGCAGTTTATGCAGTCTACCAACTGAGAACCAACATTCAAATATATGAGCCTATAAGGGCAATCTCACAAACCACCACAAAAGTATTATTAATTGTTGCATTTATTGTTGTTGTTGTTATTATTATTATTATGTCTGTGATATCTGGATTAGGACACATACACCCAACAAATGTGTGTGTGTGTGTGTGTGTGTGTGTGTGTGTGTGTGTGTGTGTAGGGGGGTGAGGATGCCTTTTTTGAGTTGGTTCTTTCATTCTGCCTTCAGGAAGATGCCTCTTGTCCAGCTCAGATTTTGAGATTTAATGGCAAAGGTCTTTGCTCAGTAAAACATCTTTCTGTCCTAGGATGAGTTCTGAAATGAGTGACTCTCAGGTTCTTTTATATGATATTTTTCCTTTTCTTTCTCTGTTTTTTTTTTTTTCCTGGTTGTTGGTTTTCTGATTTAGGGTTTCTCTGTAGCTTTGGAGACTGTCCTAGAACTAGCTCATGTAAATCAGGCTGGCCTTGAAATCACAAATCTCTGCCTGCCTCTCCCTCCTGAGTACTGGAATTAAAGGCATATGCCACCACCAACTGATGACTTTCTCATTTTTTATTGGTTATATTTAAGTGCTTTGTCAATTATTAAGATTGACATAATGAGTTCCATTGACTCTCTCTCTCTCTCTCTCTCTCTCTCTCTCTCTCTCTCTCTCTCTCTCCTTCCGTCTTTCCCTCCCCCCTCTCTTTCTGTATGTGTGTGTGTGTATAATCAAAAATAGATTCTTTTCTTTTCTGGTCACAATTCCCCATCCTGCCACTCTTTTCAAGTAATCCACTACTTGCTTTTTTTCCCCCAGATCTACAACCGATTTTCTCTTCAGAAAAGAATGTACCACCACCAGGGGATGAGAGCCAAACATGACAAAACAAAATGCAATAAGACAAGACAAAAGCCCTCATATTGAGCCTGGAAAATGCAACTGAATAGACAGACAAAGTCCCAAAATCAGGCAAAAGAGTTAGAGATACATCTATTCCCACTGTTTTGAGTCCCACAAAACACTAAACTAACAGGCATAACATATACACAGAGGACCTGGCACAGACCCATGCAGGCTCTGTGCTTGCTATTTCAAATATAAAGTAAGCATACAGAAATCAATTAATTTGTTTTTTTTTCAAACAGTTCGTGGTTATCCCACTGACTTTCATTTCAAGTATGACTTTCATAACTCCTTTGTGTTTTTTTCTATGCTTAGCTCAAATGTCACCTGTTCAAAGCATCTACTTATTCCTATAACATACAGTATCCAAAATTAACTTAGTACTTTGCTGTGGTAGGGACATTTGTCTTACCATGCTATGTTATAATTTCCATGATAGCAAGATTATTTTCTTGTCTTATTTAACATACCTGGAATCAAGAGCACCAGAGAAAGAAAGTTTGAAGATGAGGATGGTAATTGGTGGAAAACTAGACGATTTCAATGCTTATCTTTTTATAGTCACTGGAAAGAATTAGACTTCATTGAATAAAAGAGTTGGCATGAAGGGAATACTGAGAGTAGATAGGATTAAGCAGGAAAGGGCTAGGAATATAGAAGATATGAGAGGAAGGCGAGAAAATTAGCCAAAGTGAGATAGGTTTGAAAAGAAAAGCAACATATTATAAATAAGATAGAAGATATAATTCATTGTTATAAATATTAGCAGGGACTCACTTTGCACAGATAGTAGAAGCTTCTCTAATAAGCTATGAGGTATTAAATCAAACCCCAGTGCCAGTGTAGTACACCATCTTATTATTTTTGAATTAGGAACACCCTACAAGTCGTTCTCTAAAATATTCCACACTCTTGTCACTCTTCTTTGTTGCCTACTGAATCTAGCTGATAAGACCGTGGTTTTGAATATACTAAGCACTTTTATTACATCATATACACAAACTAAACTACAATGAGCTAAAAGCTTTCCCCTTGCTTGTTAGTTTTAAAAATGTAGGTAAATGCTTTCCAGGCTTCTGGAAGATAGAAGGATTTTTTTTTTTTGTCAGGGTTCTATTGCTGTCAAGAGACACCATGACCACTGAAACTCTTATAAAGAAGACAATTTAATTGGGAGCTGGTTTACACTTTTAGAGGTTTGGTCCATTGTTTTCTTTATAGGTAGCATGGCAGCATATAGGCAGACATGATGGTGGAGAAGACGAGACCTCTTTATCCTGATCTTTATGCAACAGGAAGAGTGAGATACTAAGCCTGGATTGAGCTTTGGACACCCCCAAGCCTACTCTTAGTGATATACTTTCCCAAACAAGGCCACACCTACTCCAACAAGGCCATACCTCCTTAAGGATTGTCAAGTAGTGCCCGTCCCTAATAGCCAAGCATTCAATAAATTGGCCTAGACCATTCCTATGCAAACCAACACATTTCACCACTTGTCCCTGAGGCCTGTAGCTGTATCATAACACAGAAATCCATTCAGTCCAACTTCAAAAGTCCCCTAGTCTATAATCATCCTCTACACTATTTCAAAGTCAAAAATCTGAAATCTTTTCCTGAGACTCATGGCAATTTCTGTAAAATCAAAATCATGAAACAAAGCACATGCTTCTAACATACAATGGCACAAAATATATATTACCATGCCAAATGGAGGAAAGGGAGCATAGCGAAAAAATAGTAGACCAAAGCAAGACCAAAAATCAGCAAGACAGACTTCAAACTCTTCATCTACATGTCTTATGTCAAAGTGCTCTTCAGATCTCCAGCTCCTTTCAGGATTGTTAACTGTAGCACACTCCTCTGTTTTAGGCTGCTTTACCCCCTGTTAACATCTCTCCTCAGCAGGCTTCCCATGGCTCTGGCATCTCCAACATTTTGGCGCTTACCTCTAGTGGCATAATTCCTCCAACAAGGCCCCAACTACTCCAACAAGGTCATACTTCCTAATCCCCGTTAAGTAGCATCACACCCCTTTGCCCAAGCATTCACATATATAAGAGTATGGGACTTTTGTTCTTGAAAGCACTATAAGCATCAGTAGTTTGACCAAGCTGTAATCCCTCTGATCTACTATTCCAGTCTTCTAGCCAAGATATTCCAACTTTACTATACTGGCATGACTATTTTAAAAGTAACTACCTACTCTTTAGATGGATTAGAAGCTCTTCCCACAGTAAGAAATCAATACCTGATTCTGTAAGCCTGATCAAAAGTTCATTTGAAATGTCATAGATCCTTGGACAGAGTCTGCTGTTTTGCTAAACTGGCATAGTCTCCCACTGCCATACATACATTTCAGACAATCATTTCAGCTTCAAATAATTTACCTGAAATTTATTAAAAATACATGTATCACTACAAGACTTGTGGAAATCACCCTGAAGTGAATTATAATTTTAAAAAGATAAATTAAATTTCATGGGTGATGAGAGTAATTTGCCTGATTTTATTTGTATAAGTAATTATGTTTAAGATATTTAACTTTCTGTGTCCTTTATTCCAAATTTTAACAAAAATAGTCTAATAAGAACTATTCAAAATGTGATGATTAAATACATTGTTTACCTATATAATAAATGATAATTATAATTCATCATTATATGATGCCAAATGATAAACTTCAACAACAAAACATTTAATTATTTAAAAGTCAATTTCCTTTAAATGTTTGATTGTACCACATCACATATTAATACATTTGTTTTAGTTTAAGCTGAATATGAATGGAATGAATTTGGAATATAGATTTCTTAGATTGAGATATTAGGTTTTTAACAATTAAATACTTGATAAGTCCATGGTAACAATAATAGAGACTCTTAAGGAAACTGATACTTCATAATAATATAAGTATCTTAGAATGTATTTTTGATTTTTATGCACTTTGTTGTTTTCACTAAGAAATGATGATAGTAGTAGTAAGGTTCTGATAAATCAAAAGTGTTAAAACATGGATATAAATTATTTTAAATGTGATTTCATCGACTGAAAATCAATTTCCCCCATAATCACTTGTAGTTTCTTTCTAGGGCCACTTAAATGTATTAATTTATTAAATTTTGTTATGATTTGAGTAATTTGTAACACTAATGAAACAGTGAGACCATTTCAATCTTACAGATTTAAATAAAATGGGTTTAGAATGAATCTATCTCATAGTCAGTCAAACTCTGTTCATTTTCATGCTTATATTAAACATCTGACAGATAACGTGTAAAGGAGAATATTTTTGTCTCAGTATTTCAGATATTTCAGTTCACCATGGAGGAAGACACATCAAAGATGCATCTAGACTGAGTAACTTACCTTCCTTCAGTCAGGAAGCAGAGAGACACCTAGAAAAAGGGAACTGGAAAAAGAATTAGTCCCTGAAGATATTCTGTCTTCAATTTTTTTTCATACTGAAAGGCTTCTATTGCTATTCAATAACACCATCTAATGCTGAACTTAATAAATGATTAGACCATTAAGGAAGGCAGAGCTCTTCTTGTGACCCAGTCATCTCTCATAAGACTCAAATCTGAACAGTGCTGAAATAGGTACCAAACCTTTCCCACAGCATCCTTTCGGGAGATATCTCATATCTAAATCACAGCACACATCACTAAAACATTGCCCATTTTACATTGCATTTTCTATGCCTTTTGTTTGATAGGCAGATTTTTTTTTAATTTTTTAAATTTTTTTTTAAGAAAACAAGCTATCTTTTCTATTATACATACCAATCCCAGTTCCCACTCTTTTTCACTCATTTATTCCACCTACTCCTCCACCCAACCCCATCCTCATTTCATTCCTCAGAGAGGGTAAGGCACATTTCTTTGGGAGAGGTCAAAGGCCTTCCCTACTATAGCCAAAGAGAATAGGTTCCCAAAAAGCACATGCAGTAAGGATAAATCCTGGTGCCACTGCCAGTAACTCTGCAGTATGCCCCGGCCATACAATTGTCACCTACATATTGGACCTATGGTGGTTCTTCCCTGTTGGGATGAAGTTGGTGAGCTCCCATTAGATCAGTTAAACTGTTTCAGTGGGTGTCCCCATCATGGTCTTGACCTCTTTGTTCATTCTCTCACTCCTCCAACTCTTCAACTGGACTTTGGGAGCTTAGCCCAATGCTCCACTATGGTCCTCTGATAGGGATTTTTTTTTTAACCTGAGTTATATCTTCAAAAACATACATTCTGATGTGTATCATGAAGGGGTCACTTATTGGGGTTTATGTCCTGTCCAGTTCCCCACAGCCAGCAAGCCACAAAGAAAATCACACAGAGGACTCCATAAGATTATAAACTGATTGGCCCATTAGCTCAGCCTTTTTATTAGTTCTTGTAGCTTATATTAACCCATTGTTTTTATCTATGCTAGCCACATGGCTTGGTACCTTTCACAGCAGGGCAGGTCACAAGTTGCTTCTACGGTGGTCTGGTTCTGCTTTCCAGAATACTCCTGTGTTCATCATCCCGCCTCTACTTTCTGTCTGGTTGACCCACTTGTACTTCCTGCCTGGCCAATAAGCATTTATTTAAAATATGATTAACAGAATACAGTTACTTTTAAAATATAAAATTGATTTTACTTTATGTCCATTGGTATTTTGCCTACATGCATGTCTGTGAAAGTATCAGAAGTCCTGGAATTGGAATTACAGACAGTTGTGAACTGTGGGTGAACTGTGTGGTGAACTGTGGGTGCTGGGCATTGAACCTGGGTCCTCGAGAAGAGCAGTCAGCGCTCTTAACCACTGAGTCATCTCTCCATTCACTGATAATGCTTTTAATAATACAGTGCCATCACACATTTCAAATGAAAAGAGTAAGTGTATCTCATTTATTAATGCTTACACAGACTTGATTATGTACAGTAAAGCAAAGAATGGTCCATGTATAAAAGTCCAGAAGGTTCCTGTGTCCAATATGCAGAAATGAGTGCAGAAAAATATTAAAAGAAAGAAAAAAGAATAGAAACTATGTGTTCAAGTAAATAGGGACAAACTTTGTTAAATTTTAGAATGAGCATTTTAAAAATAATTAAAAATAATTTAGCAACTGCAGCTTTGAAGCAGATGTGAAAATTATTTCTAAAAAATGTGAAACATCTGGCTCTGTTCTATATTAGACAAACAAAGGAACTTAGCCAAAAGCACTAATTTCACTAAGAATGAATAGCTACAATCCCCTAAATAGCTCCCTTTCCATTAAGGTTATTCATCTCAGTCTCAGAGCAGAGTTTTGGAGAAAAACACAAAATTTCTTCCAGAATATAAAAGTTCAGTGAAATAATATGTTTTTTAGAACAGAAAAATATTTGCAAGCCAGAAATTTATAGGAATATTGTGCTCATATTTTCATTCATCTAATATTTATGTTTCAACTTTAGAAAATTAAATTATGTGAGTAATATTTTAATGTTCTCTGTGGATCACAATGAAGTCGTTACTGAAAGTAAAACATCCAAAATGCCTTAAGAATAAAAAGTCCTCTTTTAGTAATTGTCTGGTATTTGTTTATGAATGCATTTGTTTCTACGATCAAAGTTCATTTCTGGCTAATATTTCATCTGAGTAAACTGCTATAGACATGTTTACAAGTAACTGAAAAATTATTGTCCACTGCATTCCTCTCTCCATTACTCAAAATGCTTAAAATAACCTGAGGAGCTCTCTTCTTCCACTCCAGTGTAACTAATAACTTGTAAGATTAAAAGCTTCCACTGTAGTATATGTTAGGCACAGATAAGACATTTGCTCTGACTACCCTGTGTTAATGTAATGGGTCCAAATTCTGAGTTCAGGGACAGAAGATCACAGAGGTAGATGAATTAAAAGAGGCATAGTGCAAGGACATTTAGATGCAACATATTAAAATCACTCAGAACAAAGAAGAACATCTTTTGTTCCAGGGATATTAATATCCCAAATCACAAAAAAATAGCATCTTAACAGAACTGCTTATATAACAAGACACAGAATAGTCATATTTATTACTAAGTCATGGCTCTTTGGACAGCTGTTATCTTAGCGAATACATCTGGCTACTTAAAACAGTGCTGTGGTTTGTAAGTCTTTATTTTGCCCCATATGATCTTTACTCTCTTTATAACAGCATGAAAGTTGTTAAGTATTTTGAGTATAATAACTAATGTGTGACATAGTGGTTTACATAACTATAGGTACCTGTATTGCTGGTGAATATTTCCTTTTCAATAATTGATTATGTTAGGTATTTTGAACAACAGTAGAGAATGAAAACCTAACTAATATGAAAGGCTTTATATTTTTCTAAATAGCACTGACTACTAAAAGTTTCTTCTTTAGTGGAAGTTTTTTTTAATTAATTAATTTATTTGTTTATAAAAATTTCCACTTCCTCCCCTCCTCCCCATACCCTCCCATTCCCCCCACTCCCTCTCGTCCCTCCCCCCCACTCCCTCTCCTCCTGCCTCTCCAGTCCTAAGAGCAGTCAGGGTTTCCTGCCCTGTGGGAAGTTCAACTTCCTCCCCTCTCCCTCCAGGTCTAGGAAGGTGAGCATCCAAACAGACAAGGATCCCAAAAAGCCAGTACATGCAGACGAAACAAGACCCAGTGTCATTGTCAATGGCTTCTCAGTCAGCCCCCATGTCAGCCATATTCAGATACTCCGGTTTGATCACATGCTCGTTCAGTCCCAGTCCAGCTGGCCTTGGTGAGCTCTCATTAGATCAGTCCCCTTGTATCAGAGGATGAACGCACCCCTCGCGGTCCTGATTTCCTTTTTCATATTCTCCCTCCTTCTGCTCCTCATTTGGACCTTGGGGGCTCAGTCCAGTGCTCCAATGTTGGTCTCCGTCTGTATCTCCATCTATTGTCAGAAGAAGGTTCCCTCTGGTCCTGCCTTTCTTGCTCACGTTCTCTTTCCTTCTGCTTCTCATTTGGACGTAGGGAGTTAAGTCCAGTGTTCCAATATGTGTCTCTGTCTCTATCTCCATCCATCACCAGATGAAGGTTCTATGGTGATATGCAAAATATTCATCAGTATGGTTATGGGCCAAGGCCAGTTCAAGCACCCTCTTCTCTGCTGCCCAGGGCACAATCTGGGGACCTCTCCTTGGGCCTGGGAAACCCACCAGAATCAAGTCTCTTTCCAACCCTAAAATGACTCCCTTAGATGAGATATATACTTCCCTGCTCCCATATCCATCCTTCCTCCCACCCATCCCAATCCCCCAAGCCATCGCCAATCCTTTCCCTCTCCCTTCTCTCTAACCATCTCCCCTTACTTCCACCCCCCACCCCCAGTGCACCCAAGTTTGCCTGGCACTCTTGTCTACTTCCAATAGCCAGGAGGATAACTATATGATTTTCTTCAGGTTCACCATCTTTTTTAGCTTCTCTAGGATCACGAATTATAGGCTCAAAGCCCTTTAACAATGGCTAGAAACCACTTATGAGTGAGTACATACCATATTCCTCTTTTTGGGTCTGGGTTACCTCACTCAGTAAAGCGTTTTCTATTTCCATCCATTTGCATCTTTAGTGGAAGTTTTATCTCTGGGAGTATGGGTGGATAAATAAGTAGTACACACAGCACATAGTAAAAATGTTGTCGGGGATAGAGCACATACCTAAATGGACATCAGGATAAAGAATGAAAAACACTGTAAGCAGAGGAATTAAGTTCAAGGGCTCTGAAAAGCAGGTAGTTCAGTGTATTATATGGTGAAGTGTGGAAGTCAGTAGGCTCATAAAGTTGGACAAATCTGAAACTGTGAAAGATAGACTGTGTGTAGCTTTCTCAAGCATCTGCTATAATTGATCCTGAATGGTGTAACTGAAGGTTTCTTTTGTGCCAGCTAGTTCCCCACTTTAAAAAGAACCACTCAGAGGGTTATATTAATTGTGGTTGTTCAACTGATGGCTCAGGCTTTTAATAACTAAATACCACAATTGAAATTAAACCATTTCTTTTCATTTTTTTAAAGTAAATTTTATTAAATTATAAAAGTTTCCACTTCTGCCCCTCTTCCCAACACCCTCCCACTCCCCCCACTCCCTCTCCTCCTCCCTCTTCGTCCCTTAGGGCAGTCAGGGTTTCCTGCCCTGTGGGAAGTTCAAGTTCCTCCCCCCTCCCTCCAGGTCCAGGAAGGTGAGTGTCCAAACAGACTGGATCCCCAAAATCCAGTATATGCAGAGGAAACAGGTCCCAGTATCATAGTCAATGGCTTTTCAGAAAGACCCCGGGCCAGCCACAGTCAGAGAATCCGGCCAAATTCCGAGAATCTGGTTAGATCACGTCCTCGTTCAGTCCCAGTCCAACTGGCCTTGGTAAACTCTCATTAGATCCGTTCCCTTGTATCAGTGGGTGATAGCATCCCTCGCAGTCCTGATTTCATTTTTCATGTTCTTCCTCCTTCTGCTCCTCATTTGGACCTCGGGGGGCTCAGTCCGGTGCTCCAATGTGGGTCTCCGACTGTATCGCCGTCCTTCGCCAGATGAAGGATCTATGGTGATAAGCAAAATATACATCAGTATGGTTATGGGCCACGGCCGATTCAGGCACCCTCTCCTCTGTCGAGAGAACAATCTGGGGGATCTCTCCTTGGGCCTGGGAACCCCTCCAGAATCAAGTCTCTTTCCAACCCTAAAATGACTCCCTTAGTTGAAATATATTCTTCCCTGATCCCATATTCATCCTTCCTCCCTCCCCCCCATCCCAGGCCAACGAGCTTTCCCCATTCCTCCCCTACTCCCTTCTCTCTAACCCTCTCCCCTTCCAACAACCCTCCCACCCCCCCCCATGCACCCGAGGTTACCTGGGACTCTTGTCTATTTCCTACCTCCTGGTGGATAGCTAAATAATCTTCATCAGGTTCATCTTCTTATTTAGCTTCTCTAGGATCACGAATAATAGGCTCAAAGACCTTTAATTATGGTTAGAATCCACTTATGAGTGAATACATACCGTGTTCCTCTTTTTGGGTCTGGCTTACCTCACTCAGTAAAGCGTTTTCTATTTCCATCCATTTGCATGCAAAATTCAAGATGTCATTGTTTTTTACCGCTGAGTAAAACACTAATGTGTATATGTTCCACACCTTTTTTAACCATTCTTCTATTGAGGGGCACCTAGGCTGTTTCCAGGTTCTGGCTATTACAAATAGTGCTGCTATGAACATAGTAGAACAAATGCTTTTGTAGTATGTTAGGGAATCTTTAGGGTATATTCCCAAGAGTGGAATTGCTGGGTCCTGAGGGAGGTTGACTCCTAGTTTTCCTGAGAAACCGCCACACTGATTTCCACCGTGGCTGCACGAGTTTGCATTCCCACCAACAATGGATGAGTGTTCCCCTCACCCCACATCCTCTCCAGCATAGGCTATCGTTGGTGTTTTTGACTTTAGCTATTCTGACAGGTGTAAGATGGTATCTCAAAGTGGTTTTGATTTGCATTTCCCTGATCGCTAAGGAGGTTGAGCATGACCTTAAGTGTCTTCTGGCCATTCGAAGTTCATCTGTTGTGAATTCTCTGTTAAGTTCAGTACCCCATTTTTTAATTGGGTTAATTAGAGTTTTAGTGCCTAGTTTCTTGAGTTCTTTGTATATTTTGGAGATCAGACCTTTGTCTGATGAGGGGTTGGTGAAGATCTTCTCCCAGTCAGAAGGCAGCCTTTTTGTCCTACTGACAGTGTCCTTTGTGTTACAGAAGCTTCTCAGTTTCAGTAGATCCCATTTATTCATTGTTTCTCTTATTGTCTGTGCTGCTGGGGTCCTACTTAGGAAGAGGCCTCCTGTGCCTATATCTTGTAGACTACTTCCCACTTTCTCTTCTATCAGGTTCAAAGTGGACGGATTAATGTTGATGTCTTTAATCCATTTGGACTTGATTTTTCTGCATGGTGATAGATATGGATCTATTTTCATTTTTTTACAGGTTGACATCCAGTTATGCCAGCACCATTTGTTCAAGATGCTTTCCTTCTTCCATTATATACCTTTAGCTCCCTTGTCGAAAATTGGGTGTTCATAAGTTTGTGGGTTAATATCTGGGTCTTCTATTCAATTCCATAGGTCAACTTCTCTGTTTTTATGCCAATACCAAGCTGTTTTCAATACTGTAGCTCTATAATAGAGTTTGAAGTCAGGGATGGTAATGCCTCCAGAAGTTCTTTTATTGTATAAGATTGTTTTGGCTATCCTGGGTTTTTTGTTTTGCCATATAAACTTGATTATTGTTCTCTCAAGGTCTGTGAAGAAGTTTGATGGGATTTTGATGGGGATTGCATTGAATCTATAGATTGCTTTTGGTAGAATTACCATTTTTACTATGTTGATTCTCCCAATCCAAGAGCAGGGGAGGTCTTTCCATTTTCTGGTATCCTCCTCAATTTCTTTCTTCAAAGACTTAAAGTTTTTGTCAAATAGGTCTTTCACTTCCTTGGTTAGAGTAACCCCAAGATATTTTATGCTATTTGTGGCTATCATGAAAGGTGATGCTTCTCTGATTTCCATCTCTGCTTCTTTATCCTTCGTGTATAGGAGGGCCACTGATTTTTTGGAGTTGATCTTGTATCCTGCCACGTTACTAAAGGTGTTTATCAGCTGTAGGAATTCTTTGGTAGAGTTTTTGGGGTCACTTATGTAAACTATCATATCGTCAGCAAATAACGAAAGTTTAACTTCATCCTTTCCAATACGAATCCCCTTGATCTCCTTATGTTGTCTTATTGCTATTGCTAGAACTTCAAGCACTATATTGAAGAGGTATGGAGAGAGTGGACAGCCTTGTTGCGTTCCTGATTTTAGTGGAAAGGCTTTGAGTTTCTCTCCATTCAATTTGATGTTAGCTGTCGGCTTGCTGTATATTGCTTTTATTATATTTAGGTATGATCCTTGTATCCCCAGTCTCTCCAACACCTTTATCATAAATGGGTGTTGAATTTTCTCAAATGCTTTTTCAGCATCTAGTGAGATGATCATATGTTTTTTTTTTCAGTTTATTTATATGATGGATTACATTGATAGATTTGCATATGTTGAACCAGCCCTGCATCTCTGGAATGAAGCCGACTTGATCATAATGGGTAATTTTTCTAATGTTCTCTTGGATTCGGTTTGCCAGGATTTTATTGAGAATTTTTGCGTCTATGTTTATGAGTGAGATTGGCCTGTAATTCTCTTTCTTGGTTGTGTCTTTGTGTGGTTTTGGTATTAGGGTAACTGTAGCTTCATAAAAGGAGTTAGGCAATGACTCTTCTGTTTCTATATTGTGGAATACGTTAAGGAGTATAGGTATTAGCTCTTCCTGGAAGTTCAGGTAGAATTCTGCATTGAAACCATCTGGTCCTGGGCTTTTTTTGGTAGGGAGATTTTTGATAACAGTTTCTAATTCTTCGCGACTAACAGGTCTATTTAGATTGTTCACCTGGTCTTGGTTAAACTTTGGTATATGGTACTTATCTAAAAAAATGTCCATTTCTTTTACATTTTCCAATTTTGTGGCATATAAACTTTCATAGTAAGATCTAATGATTCTCTGAATTTCCTCTGTGTCTGTGGTTATGTCCCCCTTTTCATTTCTGATCTTATTAATTTGAGTGTTCTCTCTCTGCCGTTTGATTAATTTGGATAGGGGTTTGTCAATCTTGTTGATTTTCTCCAAGAACCAGCTTTTTGATTCATTGATTCTTTGGATTGTTTTCTCTGTTTCTATTTTGTTGATTTCAGCCCTCAGTTTGATTATTTCCAGTCTTCTAGACCTCCTGGGTGAATCAGCTTCTTTTTTTTCTAGATCTTTCAAGTGTGCTGTTAAGTCTCCAATGTGTGCTTTCTCTGCTTTCTTTAATTGGGCACTTAGTGCTATGAACTTTCCTCTTAGCACTGCTTTCATAGTGTCCCATAGGTTTGAGTATGTTGTGTCTTTGTTTTCATTAAATTCAAGGAAGAGTTTAATTTCTTTCTTTATTTCTTCCTTGACCCAGGGGTGATTTAGTAGTTGACTGTTCAGTTTCCATGAGTTTGTTGGCTTCCTGGGGGTAGGATTGTTGTTGAATTCTAATTTTAGTCCATGGTGATCTGACAAGACACAGGTAGTTACTAATATTTTTTTGTATCTGTGGAAGTTTGCTTTGTTACCGAGTATGTGGTCAATTTTCGAGAAGGTTCCATGAGCTGCATAGAAAAAGGTATATTCTTTCCTATTTGGGTGGAGTGTTCTATAGATGTCTGTTAAGTCCATTTGATTCAATACCTCCAATAAATCTCTCAATTCTCTGTTTGGTTTCTGTCTGATTGACCTGTCCATTGGTGAGAGAGGAGTGTTGAAGTCTCATACTATTAGTGTGTGTGGTTTGATGACTACCTTGAGTTCTAGAAGAGTTTCTTTTACATATGTGGGTGCCTTTATATTAGGAGCATAGATATTCAGGATTGAGACTTCCTCCTGATGAATTGTTCCAGTTATGAGTATGAAATGTCCATCTCCATTTCTTCTGATTGATTTTAGTTTGAAGTCGATTTTGTTAGATATTAGAATGGCCACGCCTGCTTGTTTCTTAGGTCCATTTGCTTGGAAAACCTTTTCCCAACCCTTCACTCTGAGTAGGTGTCTGTCTTTGTGGTTGAGGTGTGTTTCTTGTAAACAGCAGAATGTTGGATCCTGTTTTTGTATCCAATCTCTAAGTCTGTGCCTCTTTATAGGTGAATTGAGTCCATTGATATTAAGTGATATTAATGACCAGTGGTTGTTGACTCCGGTCATTTTTTTTTTTTTTAGGTAGTAGAGTGTATGTGTTTTTCTTCTTTGATTTGTGCTTGTGAATGGTCACTAGATGTTCGAGTTATTGTAGGCCGTGTTGGGAATGTTGGATTCCTTCATTAGTGATTTTCCTTCTAATATTCTCTGTAGGCTGGATTAGTAGCTACGTATTGTTTAAATTTGTTTTTATCCTGGAATATTTTGTTTTCTCCATTGATAGTGAACAATAGCTTGGCTGGGTATAGTAGTCTGGGTTTGTATCCATGGTCTCTTAGTTTCTGCAGTACCTCTATCCAGGATCTTCTGGCTTTCATGGTTTCCATAGAGAAATCCGGTGTAAGCCTGATAGGTTTACCTTTATAAGTTACTTGACCTTTTTCCTTTGCAGCTCTTAAAATTTTTTCTTTAATATTTATGTTTTGTGTTTTGATTATTATATGGCGAGGGGATGTTTTTTTCTGATCCAGTCTATTCAGTGTTCTGTATGCTTCTTGAACCTTCATAGGAATATCGTTCTTTAGGTTGGGAAAGTTTTCTTCTAAAATTTTGTTGAATATATTTTCTGGGCCTTTGATCTGCAGTTCTTCTCCTTCTTCAATCCCTATTATTCTTAGATTTGGTTTTTTTATTGTGTCCCAGATTTCCTGAATGTTTTGTGAAGAGAATTTGTTGGATTTGCTGTTTTCTTTGACCAGAGCATTTATTTTCTCTATGGTATCTTCAGATTCTGAGATTCGTTCTTCTATCTCTTGTATTCTATTGGTTATGCTTGATTCTGTAGTCTCCGTTCGTTTACCTAGGTTTTCCATATCTAGCCGGTTCTCGGTTTGTGTTTTCTTCATTGTCTCCATTTCAGTTTTCAATTCTTGAACTGTTTCCTTTACTTGTTTGATTGTTTTTTCTTGGTTTCTCATGGTCTCATTCACGGATTTACTCATTTCTTCAAACTTTTTGTTATATTTCTCATCCAATTCTTTAAGGGAGTTATTCATATCCTGTTTAAGGGACTCTATTGCTTTCATAATGGCACTTTTTTCCACTTCTTCTGGGTTAAGGTGTTCAAGCCCTTCTGTTGTAGGGTCCTTGGGATCTGGTGTTTTCATGTTGTTTTTCAGATTGTTGTATGAGGTCTTGCCTTGGCGTCTGCCCATCTCTTACTTCAAATGTCCTCTATTGGAACTTCTGTTACCGGGTCAGGTTCCCTTCTTGGGCAGGGACTTCACTGACAGAATGCCCACCTTTCCTCAGGCAGGCTATTGAAGCACAGGCACTCCCTCTTTCCTGGATGCGCTTAAAATGCAGGCTCAGCTTGCAAGGCAGCTGAGCTGGGGAAAATTTTATGGCCTCAGGTGGAAGGGAGAAATATAGGAGTTCGTACCTGGATGGGAGCTGGGATGGCAGGCGGGAGGGGGCAGCCAGCACTGCAGGGCGACCTGGGCGACTGTGGGGTCGGGGAACGCCAAAGCTCTTCCTCACCAGGACCCTGTCAAGGCCCGAAGTAAACTCACCCCTCCGATGGCCCTCTGCTAGAAGTCAGGGCCCCTGCTGGTCAGGAATGTGGCTGAGCTGGCACCTGGTCCACCTGTCCTTGGGGAGGCCTTTAGGACCCAGGAACTGCCTCGAGCTGGGCTGCGCCTACAGCCCAGGCCCAGCTTGCAAGGCAGCTGAGCTGGGGAAATTTTATGGCCCCAGGTGGAAGGGAGAAATATAGGAGTTCGTACCTGGATGGGAGCTAGGATGGCAGGCGGGAGGGGGTAGCCAGCACTGCAGGGCGACCTGGGCGTCTATGGGGTCGGGGAACACCCAAGCTCCTCCTCACCGGGACCCTGCCACGGCCCGAAGCAAACTCACCCCACCGATGATCCTCTGCTAGAAGTCAGGGCCCCTGCTTGTCAGGAATGTGGCTGAGCTGGCACCTGGTCCACCTGTCCTCAGGGAGGCCTTTAGGACCCAGGAACTGCCTCGAGCCGAGCTGTGCCTACAGCCAAGGCCCAGCTTGCAAGGCAGCTGAGTTGGGAAATTTTATGGCCCCAGGGGGAAGGGAGAAATATAGGAATTCGTACCTGGATGGGAGCTAGGATGGCAGGCGGGAGGGGGTAGCCCGAAATTAAACCATTTCAATTAATCTATGTATTGCCGTGTGGCGATGGTGCTACCTCATTTTCTACATGTCTTGCTTCCTCATAGGCTATTTGGTGTCTCCTAACCTCTACCCTTCCTTATTTGTATATCTGTTTGGATTTGCAGCCTGTCTCTATTCTGCCTTGCCATGGGCCAAAGCAATTTTATTTATCAACGAATGAGAACAACACATATTCACAGCATACATGATGCCACAACAGAAAGGCTAGGATGTAAGAGTAACAGTGTGAAGTACATTTTGAAAACCTCATTCTCCTTAAAATGCAAACACAAGAAAAGAAATAACACAGGAATTTAGAAGAGGATTGCCAACAATGATATAATCCAAGGGTTGACTCAAGTTTGCAGGAGGACTTGTTGAGAAGCAGAACTATGAATTTACTTCAAAAGTAGAGCAAATAGGTTGCAGTTTAAATGAGTTTGAGAGTGCGAAAAAGAGTGAGTTATCATTTTGACCCCATAAACTAAATTACATACTACTCCAGAATTACAATGAGAAAGTCTTGATTGCGATATAGTTTGCAAGAAATGAAAATTGTTCTGGGGGATATGTTGATTTTGTAATATCTGCTAGACATCTAAATTTCTTTTAAAGTAGTTAACTATAATAGTTTGGAGGTCAAGTAATAGTTCTCAAGTGAGAATAAAAATTCCAAAGCCATTGGTTCAGACCTTGCTTTAATTATCACGTGGATGCTTAAGTGAACACACCCAATTACTTAACCTTGGGGTCCTAATAGCAGGTAAGGTGAGTGTCTGCATGAAAGAGGGCAATGAAATGACCTGAAACTATGTGGAAATTGAAAATACATCATAGAGGAGCAAATGATCCTCTAGTCCCTCAGTCATCCACAGTAAAGATAGCATATTTAGCACTCTAAAGGCCATTGTGGAAATTTTGCAAAATAAAATAAAACTTGTAATGGAACCAATTAAAATGATTTTGATCAAGAATTCCAGGAGAGTATTTGATAAAAGAGAGTATGTTGGTCCTTTTATAAGACTCTGAAAAAATAATGATAGTGTATTAGTTATTTTACTAATGCTGTGATTAAGCACCAAGATCAAGGCAACTTTTAGAAGGAAGGATTTATCTGGGCTTAAGATTCCAGATGAATAGCAGTCTGTCACAATAGTGGTAGGGAGGCATGAAAGTAGGCAGTCATGTTGGATAGAACATAAAACTGAGAACTCACAATCCCCTCACATCACACTATAAAACAGAAACCATTCTCAGAATGGAGTGAAGCTTTGAGACTTCAAGCTTCACCTCTCAGTGACACACTGCCTTCAACAAATTGTACCTCTATCTTGTAAGCCTCTCCAAATACTACTGTCAGCTGGGGACCATGTACTCAAATGTGCAAGGTTATGGAGAGCATCTTATGCTAATCAGTGCAGAATGGTGTGATTATACAACATGAAAAGCAGAAAATTTCCTTTTTGAGACAAAAGTAAGTGAAGCTTGGAAGGTTTTGAAGAAGTTTTAGTAGGTAGGAACAAATGAGTGATAAAACACAGTACTAAGTGTTTTTCTAGACAAATGGTCTTTGGTAGGATAAAATGATATCTCAGAGGCCTGAGTAGAGGAGGAGTCTGAGAATAGCTCAAGGCAGCTCATCCTTGGGAACAGAAGGAAAGTCAGTGTATCCAGGGAAACCCTCAGATGCTTGAATATTATTGTTGTATTTATGCTACTTTTAAAATTCTTTTCTATTTGAACCTATTCTTTATATTTTCATCAAATATAAAGAAAGTAGTCAATTGAAAATGATGACAGGGTGTGATTTGCAGGCTCAAGACAGATAACAAATAGGAGCAGGCAATAAACCAACACATACCAACTAGATAACCTGGATTCAATAAGAGTCCATGTTGGTTAAACACCTGTGATTTAAATATTACAAAAGCAATGTAGTGTTGTTTCCTGTAACATTATCCAGATTCCTATGCTTATAGGCTTAGAATAGGAAATCTAACTATGTTTGTATTTTTCTAAGATTTACAAAAGGAGATATTTGGCCAAGGACCTAACATAGATAGAATTAATATTACACTCCTACAAAACTAACTGGACAGGTGACAATATGAAAGGGTGGGAAGGAGGGAAAGAAGGGCAGGGCTAGCGGATGGTATAAACAAAAGTCATGAATAATGTCACAGAAGAGGCAACTAGCAGATATGACAGGACTGACATACATATTGTTGGACTAGGAGTCCAAACATCAGGGAGGAGTTGCTCCAGACACCACTCACATAACCTCAATTGATTCCAAAGCAAGAGGATTTTTATTCTGTCATGACAGGGCCCTTCAGTTTCAGAATATGAAGGACATCTGAGAGCTGTTACAGTCCATATTTTAAAGCAAAAAGCCACAGACAGAAGAGGGGAAACCTGAAGGTTGTTTTCCAACTTATTGGATTGGCTTATTTAAAAGGTCAATAGCAGTGATTGGTCTATTCCAGGGCAGGAGAATAGCTGTAGCTGCGTGGTCAGGTTAGATAAGGGGAGCATCTGTGGTCCACCCTGACCTTGTTCTAGTGACTAAACCAATACATCAGGAACTGAGTCAACATCTGTGGGTTTTCTTTGCCTCAATTCCCAGAATGGAGTTATGTTTGAAGATTATTCACAAGGACGCAGGAGGATGAGCAGTCCAGCATGTGTGTGTGGGGTGTGACTATCCCGTTTCCAAATGCTAAGAGGCTTCAGAAAATGTCTTTAGAGCTGACAGGCCGCAGAAATGCATTTAGAGTCTTTCAATATGAACTCACAGATACTATGGCAAAAAGCATAGGACCTGCACAGATTCAAATTAGATAAACCAGAACTGAGTAACAGAGGGAGGCACAAAGTACCACCACTAAGAAGATGCTATTTACAACTGCTAACCTGCTCAGAAAGTGAAAATATTTTTTTCAATGGCATATAACTCTGTGTCTAAATCACATTTCAGGGCAGATAGCAAGTCCCAAAGTAGTTGGTCATCACAAAAAACTTCACAATTTTTTGCTTACCTTTTGGTTGTTGTTCTTAGTTACTTAGTTTTATAGGTGTGTTTGCTTCGTTGAATTTTTTTGACATGTTGAGATTTCTGTTTGTTTTAATTTTTTATTTGGTTTGGAGAGACAGAAAAAAAAAACATGGGTTTGGTGAGTAAGGGGATGAGAAAGACTTAGGAAGAGGTGGCCAAGGAAAAAGAATATGATCAAAAGATTTTATATGAAAATATTTTAAAATAATAGTTTTACAAAGAAAAGGCAATTGTAATCTAACTGCTTGTGCACATCAGTGTAAGCTTCAAAACAAGACCTTCTATCAGCAAGGTGTCTTGTGTGTTGGGAGAGGGCAACATCGGTAAGGAATAATATCAAAGGCAATGATTTATGTTAAATAAATGTAGGTATTCGAGGTATGTTGATAGTTAATGTGAAGATTATACATTTGCAGTTGTCTATAAGGTAAGTGGTAAAGGTTTAGGATAAATTTTATAGTCCTATTAACCATGTCTTTCTTAAGAATGTAGATTTGGTCCTTGGAAGAGAAAGGAACCTGTATATTTTGGGCATGATCACTAGGAAAATACCTTGGAGGACTCATAAAAGTCAACTGTCTAGTAAAATATCTGTTTTTGTTACTGAGTAATTGCAGATAGAAACATACTAACAGAAAGCAGTCTATTCAGTTATAATTAACCTTTGCTGATTAATTTCCCGTAGGCATGATGCCAATGTGGTGAATTACCCTTGGAGATGTGAGAATTTCTCTCAAAAGAATCAAAAACCTTTGCTTGATTAAAATGACTATGGCTGAGCATAAGTGTTGTTCATTCTTACTCTCCTCTGTTGGTGTAGAAATTAGCAATTCTTGACTAGAATCTCTGACACATAAAGCCTGAGAGATTTCTCAAAAACTAATTATTTCTTTCCAGAAAAAACCCTGGTAGCTAAATTAAATATCTACCAGATATGATTTACAATGTTAGAATTCTGTGAGAGTATGTATTTGAATAAAATTTGTAGAAGAAATTTATAAAACATAAGTCAGACTGCAAGTCTGTTCAATTTCAAATAGCAAAATAAATATTTATAACAATTCGCAATAAATATTCTAGTTCTCATAGAATCATCATCTTTTTTAGTTGTTCCTCTTGTATCTTTTTTTAAACTCAAAATAGATTTTTAAAAAATTTAATATATTCTGATTTTGGTTCCCCATTATGGTGGTTTGAATAAGAATGCCCCTACCTCATTGTGGTAGTTATCCCAGCATTGGGGAGGCAGAGGCAGGTGAATCTCTATGAATTCAAGACCTGACTTGATCTACAAAGTGTTTCAAGACAGCCAAGACTGTTACACAGAGAAATCCTATCTAGGAAAACTACAAAAAAATGATCCCCATATGCTCATATACTTGAATGCCTAGTCACCATCTGGAAGTGGCACTATTTGATTAGTAGTAGAAGGATTATGAAGTGTCACATTGTTAGAGAAATCGGGTCCTGGTTGGAGAAAGTGTGTCATTGTGGGTGGTGTCTGAAGATTTAAAAGCCCAAGCCAGGCAGACTTGCTTTCTCTACCTGTGCATCAGGATCAGGATGTGGCTCTCACCTATTTCTCCTTCAGCATACCTGCCGTGCCTGTCTCCTCTGCCGCCTGATCCCCACTATGGTGAAAGTGTACTAAACTTCTGAAATTCTACACCAGACCCCAGTTAAAAGTTTTCTTTTATAAGTATTTTTTGGTCATGGTATTTCTTCACAGCAATAGAATAGTGACCAATACAGCCCTCTTCCAGTTCCTCTCTGATCTTCCCTGCTTCCCTACCCACTCAAATCCACATTTTTCTTTCTCTTTACCTTAAAGACACAAACAGGCTTCCACAAACAACAAGCATAAAATATAATTAAACAAATAAGCTTGAATAGGATAAAACAATCAAACCAACAGAAGAAAAAGCCAAAGTAAAGCTCAAGAAACCCATGTAGATGGAGAGACACTCATGTTTGCACATAAAGAAGTCCCCTAAAAATGCAAAAACTAGAAAGCATATGCAAAGAAGCTATAAGAGAAAAAGCTGACAAAGAATTATGAGACAAGGAACCTCAAAGATGCCATTGAGATCATATTTTGTTGGCCATCTATGACTGAACATGGAGTCTGCCTTTAAGAGTAGTTTGTATATCAACTGAAACTCCACTCATGAGAAAACAAAATTTTAATTTGCAGGTGGCTACCAATTAGTGAGAATTCCTGGGTTAGATGTGGGTCCTTATCCACTTCCCTTCCCAGTTCTGGGACCCCATCAGGCCAAGACATATATAGGCCCTGTACATGCTGCTACAGTCTCTGTGAGTTCAGATGAATCTTGATCTTTAGAGACATTGTTTTCCTAGTACTCTCCATCTTTTCTGGCTCTTACAATATTTCTGCTTTCCCTTCTGCAGGGTATGCTGATGTTTGAGGGGAGGGAATTGAGAATCATCTTTTTAAAAAATTGCCAAATCACAAAATAGTGTGAAATGCCCTAGAGTATTTAAAATAAACTTGAGATTGTAAATATTTTCAATATTTTAAACAGAAGTCATTCATTACCACTGCATAATGAGATGAGGTATAGTGGCCTGATCTTTAAGTGTTTATTGGTAACTAATGGTTACATAATTTTACAGCATAGAATACCAAATCATTTTATTATTAACATTACAGTTTAGAACTAGATACTAGTTATTTTTTTAAAAGAAAATACTGAGTAAATACAACAGTGTTATTGTGCCTTTTGCACTAAAATAATGTAAAAGTGTTCAGGGATAGTCAAACAAATAATTACTCACTTCTTTGAGGACTCTAAGGACAGAACAAATTATGATTCCACCAAGGCTCAGTTTTAGGGAACCAATGAGTTTACTGATCTTACAGAACTTTAGTATAGTGCAAGAGTGTGGTGATCCTATACCAGTCACACTACCAGAAAGTATCTTCTACCCAAGCATGGATGGCAATTTTTCTGTTATAGCTTTGAGATAAGCCACTTTTGGTATCTCATAGTCTGTATGTTCCATTGCCAATGGAGGTCACAAGTCCACATGAAGATTGCAAAATTAAATTTACCTAGAAGGAAGATGTAAGAAGGAATGGCTAAGGCCTCACATGAAGGTTTGATAATTCTCTTTAACCATTATTAATGAGAGAAAGTCAACAGACTTGAATTTGGTTCTTTGCAGTGCCTTTCAATTAGCCTCAGCTACTCTGATGGAGATGATAATGAACCAGAACATCTACTGATGCCAAAATAGATGTAGTTTGTAATGAAAAGATGTATTTAAATAAAGATTTACTATTTCCCCCTAGTGACAGTTAAATATTCTAGGAATAAAATATTTCAAGCGTACACAAGAGTACCAGAAGAGTCTAGACACTTTTTTTTTTTCATGAAAGAATGATGAAAGAAACTGGAACTGAAGGCAGAGACTCCTCAAAATACTGCATTTTTATTGAGAATACTACACAGCCAGTGTATGCCTCTTCTAACATAAAGGAAACATAACTGACAGACATAAATATGATTTGTAATGCTTTTAAAAATTTTCTAGGTGTTAACATGCAAAAAAGTGAAATGATGAATGCAGCTATGGAATTATAAAAGATTCATATTTTGGCTCTGGAGTGTTTACTTATAGTGCCTGTAATGCATAGGACGTGTTCATATAAACTACAAAATATTAAAATGTTTATTTTAGGAGTTCCCAGACACTTGTTCAAAAGATAAGATTAAAGTCTGAGATTTCATTCACAAACCATTTCCTAAGGGATTCTCAAATGTGCATTTACCTAAAGACATGCTTGCAGGCTCTCATCTACCTTGAATTATCTTCTTCCTCATTTATGTGGTTTTGATTATTTATATGCAATGAAATAAAGATAAACATTTGTCCATAGCACAGTTATCAATTACATAGATACATGAAAGAGACTTTCTATAGATATTCCCCGAGGTTCCCAAGAAATTCAGAGACTTGGCTAGGCTCTACTTCCTTTAAGTTTCAATTCATTTAAAAAAAAAAATAAAAACATTCAAAGAAAGCAGAGAAACCATGTCTTGCAAAAATAAAAAAAGGCTTAAAATATTGTCAATTTGTGTACTCAGAAATGATTTAAGAAACAATGCATTTATACTAACTGTAAATTTAATCTCTATGATGAATATGTATTGTGACAGAAAAAGTTATAATTTCCAGTACATTGATGATTTTTGAAAAACAAAGCAGCTCCAAGATTAATTAGTGGAAATTGAAATATTATAACATTTACTATAATTTCCATCTATTGCAAATGCCTTAGATCTAATCCAAGGGAAACTGCACAGGTTTTTTTTTTTAACATTTAATGATTGAAAAGGAAAACAACATCATTCATGTTCATAATAATGGCTGCAATTATAGCAGCATGGTGTTCTTTCATGTGTGAGTAAAATAAAAGATATCAAAAGTGACACTGAGAATGAAACAAATTCATTATGTGGATTTGTCTACGTTTATTTTATTGTCAGACAACTTTAAATTGTATATTTTTGCTTACTGAGTTCTATTTTAATTTCTTGATATGGAGCAGTTTGTGCTGATCAGATAGGAATACTTTTTTTGCCAAGTCAATTTTAGTTAACATTTTTACATTTCTTTCAATAATGCTTTGTGATAGGAAATTAATAATTTTTTAATTTTTATCTGAGACCCGCATGGGTCATTAATGGGTTGTCAAATACTACATTTAATTAAATGCCTGCACAAAGAGTGAATGTATGTTATAGTGGAATTTGGCTCTCTGTGTAAGGGACATTGACCAGTTGTTATACAGTTGATTGAATTATGAAGAAATTTTGGAAAGCAAAAGACAACCAACATATTTACAATAATGATAAAATGTATCACCTAAATTAATCCACATGATTAAGACAAAATTATTACCTTGGGATATTATATAGAACATAAAACTGCTTTGGTAATGACTTCTATTAATTTTGTGGCCATCTATATAATTTTATGGAAAGTCAACATTCTGCCATAAACTAAGCCTGCAAAATGTTTTTATTTTATTTTTTTTGCATACATTAACAGACATTTTATTAAGTTCTCAACAAGAGATTATAACACCAAATCGTTTAGCAGAAATCTGTTCAATTGAGAGACCAAATGAATCCAAGAAAGACGAAAATTAAATACTTAAATACGTAATCAAAAGGCACTAAGACACCACCTCAAACCTACTGCCACAGTGGTAATAGGCTAAGGAAGACTACACTACAGCAAAGTATCTATCTAATGTGAAAGCTAGCAGCTACATATCAAGAAGCAAGTTTGTCTTACAGAAGATTATGGTACAAGCACAATGATCACTGAGTCCAAGATATTTTTGGCTAGAAAAAGGTCAAGATGGCTGAAGATAAAGCCAAATGGAAAGGAACAGGTGTAGAGAATTCAAGCTATAGAGCTAAACAGACAGCAATGGATCAGGCTTCTTCCTCCCAAAAGTTAATTACTGCATCGAGCTACCTGCCCCTGTCTAACAGGGTGCTCAACTACTGGAACTATGTTTAAGGATGCTCAGGGTTCTTGCTACAGTTTAGCACAAACCTCTGAAAATGTATCACATATGGGTTGACTTTGTTGCTAGTCATCCTGAATGAAGAAAAACCCCAAAGCATTTGCATGCAATGGAGTATGAGCTCTGTCAATTATATCCTATGGACCTTGTGGAATATTCTCAATAGTCTATACATCTTTCAGCAGCTGACCTCTAGTTAAAGCTGCCAAGGCTCACAAAATAAACAAGCAAGGCAGGATGAAACAACACATCCTAGGACATCCTAGCAGTTAACCATAATCTGTCTTTTTCCAATTTAGGCTAAATTCTAATGCATCTAATGTGGGAAGTAAAAATCTACACTGGAGCAAGCTGGGTCTTCTGCTGAACTCAAATACCAAGAAACATGAGGGGTGGGGTTGGTTTATTTTCAAAGCTTCAGAAGTTTTACTGTTATAAAGGAACATGGCTGAACAGGTAGGAGACAGACTCGTCATTGTGGGTTCTTCTGATGGCTTCTGCAAGGATCATGGAGATGTCAATCACCTGTATTTTGGAGCAGTGTTTCATCTTCTCCTCCTGAGGTATGGTATTGGTGACTACTACTGCTTCAAAGCATGCATTGTTGATGCGAGAAATGGCTGGGCCAGAAAAGATTCCATGAGTCAGGATAGCATAAACTCTGGTAGCTCCGGCTGAGAGAAGTTTGTCAGCGGCATGACAGATTGTACCACAAGTGTCAGCCATGTCGTCCACAAGAATAGCCACCCGATCCTTCACGTTGCCTACTAGCACCATGCGGTCCACTTCATTGACCTTCTTCCGTTCCTTGTGAATCAAGGCAAAATCCACATTCAATCGGTCTGCAATGGAGGTCACTCTCTTGGCTCCACCAGCATCAGGTGAGACAATAGTACAATTTCTCCACTCAGATATATTCTCCCTTATCCACTTTAAGACACCTGGCTCTGCATATAAATTGTCCACTGGGATATCAAAAAAGCCCTGAATTTGAGATGCATGTAGATCCATGGTGATAATATGATCCGCTCCTGCCACAGATAGCATATTTGCAACAAGCTTAGCTGAGATGGGAGCCCGGCTCTTATCCTTCTTATCCTGGCGGGCATAAGGGAAACGTGGGATGACAGCAGTAACCCGGCTGGCCGAAGCAATCTTGCAAGCTTTAATCATGATTAAAAGTTCCATTAGATTGTCATTTATTTCACCACACCCACTCTGAACAATGTAGACATCCTCTCCACGTACACTTTCTCCAATTTCCACACAGGTCTCCTGGTTGCTGAATTTCTTAGTCACCACCTTGCCTAGCTCCAGGCCCAGGCGGTCAGCAATTTTCTGTGATAAGTCCTGGTGGGAGCTCCCGCTGAAGATTTTGATATTCGGCATTTTGGGCAACTACACGGACGCGCTCTTTGCTCCTGAAAACCCACCGGACCGTTCCTACTCCACCATCTTACCCTGCAAAATTTTTTATGCTCAAGATGACACAAACTTATTATGTTAAATATTTGGATATAAACAGTTTAAAAATTTAGATTTACTAAATTAAAACCAAGATAGCAAATGTGCTTCTTTTGCTGTCTGCGGAGAATGATGCCCTAGTTTTTGCAGAATATAGACTTCCACATTTTCTATTTTGTTCTTCCTCTCCCGTGTGTGTGTATGTGTTTGTGTGTGCATGTGTGTTTGTCCCTCCCTCCCTCCTTCCCTGTTTTCTTTTTCTTCTCTCTTTCCCTTTATTCTCTTCTCTCTCTTACATAATCTCTCCTAGCATAAAATTCCTTGTAACAGCATTATGCATATCCAGATAAGGACATCTCAAAAACCTTGATGACATATATATTTTGCCATGAGAAAAATTAGACTTGTTACTCTATAAGGTAGTAGTCTCTTACTCAAGGCATAAAAGTATAGATATTTTCAGAAAACTGTATATCATATTACAGTTTGTGAATGGATAGGTCACTTAAGTTTTGTAATCTTGATCTGTAGAGAAGTCTTAGCTATGAAGAGCACTTATTGCTGTTGAAAATGAGAACTAGGTTTGACTCCCAGCACCCACATGGTAGCTCACAGTCATCTATAATTCTAGATGCAGAAGCCCTCTTCTGACTTCTGAGGCCACCATGCATGCACATGTTGTAAATATTTATATGTAGAAAAAATACTTATGTGATTAAGGAAAATATAAATCAATATTTAAAAGTTATGAAATATGTTAAAATATTAATTTTCACATCAAGAACTTAAAACACTAATGGGCTGGGGGTAGTGGTAAATGCCATTAATCTCAACACTGAGGAAGCAGAGGCAGAAGATTTCTGGGGGTTTGATAAATCTTCTATGTAGTGAACTTCATGAAAGCCAGGGCTACATGGTGTAATGCTGTATTAAAAAAAAAAAGAAAAGAAATAAAAAAGAATATCCTGCCGAAAGTAAACAAAGCATTAATGACATCAGTGTTCAATATGAAATGTTTATATACTTACTATCTATTTGTATCCTATTAATAGATGTCTGTCATAGTTGTACAATGCATGTCCACTTATTATTATGTTTTATATTATTTATCATGCAACGTTATGTAGATGCGTGTGTAGTGTGTGCCCAGTTGTCACCTGTATTCTAATTTGACCTACAGCCTATGTTCATAGTAACTTTCTTTTTCACATGTCTAGTATACCCTGGTTTTGATGTTAGATAATAGATATTTCTTCCATTTTCTTTGGATATTTTTAACAGACAGAAGGGTCTAATGATCACTAAGAGATTTTTCTTCACGGCTAAATCTGTAGTTCTCAATCCAGGTGCTGAGAATACAGGAATTGCCTTTGATACCTGGTAATCAAATACTTCTTAACATCCCTTAAAGTTTAGTTAGAAGTTAATGATAAAAAGACTTCAAGAACCTAAAACATTTGAAATAAATATAGTTAACAGTTGCCATCATCTTAAGCACATGGTTTATTTACTCTTTTGTATATTTTGGTTACTTATAGACTCCTTTCCCAAATTACAATTTATCTCTCCTGTCCCTTATGAATTTAATCTTTTTGTTTCTGAAAAGCCTTAGGATTAATTATTGTATTAATTACAATAGTAATTAATTTGAGAATACAGGTTTTTAAACTCGAGTAAATGGTATTTTGCTGCAATATTCAGTGTCTTGCTTACATACTTTTAGATTGTTTTGATGGAAACTACAATCTCCAAGAAAATAAACCACACTATGTAGGGCTCTGAAGTCATATACAAGTAATGCTAGAAATCTGCATCCCTGCTCTGCTCCTCGGGATGCCTATTTGTTTTTCTCTAAGCATCCAAAATATTTAAGTTGCTTTCTTGTCTCTGTGATGGACAACTAATTCTCCTCTAATTTCTTTTCAAAATCAAAGGACTAGGAGTAATGTATTTTGTTTTTGTTCTTTTCATTAAAATTGTGCTTGAAATATCATGAGAATAAACATTAGAGAGTGAAGACCACAGTTCTTAATTCATTCACATGTCTAATTTTAGTAATTAATATAATTTTGTCATTATATTTTCATAGTACAATAATCGCTAGGTTTTAATGTCTTCATTTACTTCTTGTTGTATGGATTATCTTCCTGTTAAAGTAACCTATTCATTAAGATTAGGGTGAATTTAAATTATTTTCAGACATCTGTTCTACTTATTAAAAATTAAGAGGCATTGCTACACAACACAACCTTTTTAAATAAAGGACTCTACCTGAATGTTCCATTGTTCTATCAGCACCATGAAAAGTTAGGTTATTATTTGCTTTAAATTTTTATTTATTTTCATGCATGAATGTATCCATGTGTGTGTATGCAGGTAATTTTTAGTATGTACGCTTGTGTGCTAGTACCAAAGAAAGTCAGTATAGGGCAGCTAACACCACATGGGGAGAAGGGTTTTTTGTTTTGTTTTGTTTTGTTATTTTTTTTTTGTCTGATATGTGGGAACTGAACACTGGTCCTCTGCAGGATCAACAAGCACTCTTAAACACAGAACCATCTGTCCTGTCCCTTTTATTTAACTTTTAGCATGTCTCTCTTTTGAAGAATAAATGCAGAGTTACATAAGTATGACTCTGTAGAACAGATAAAATTTAAAGCCCCATCAACCACTTTGCTATATTCTTATCATCTTATACTACAATGACTAACAGTAGTAACTTGACAATAGTAAATGTATAAGCTTGTTGTGATCTACTATTAACCATGATGAGGATTTATCAGTTTCCTTTCAACTGTTCCTCTTTTATGAACCAATCCGGTTTTCACATCGTGTTCTCTTGTGCTCTGCGTCTGTGCTGATACGTGAGGATTTCTTGTGGCTTACCCTGACCCTCAGTTCTTAGGCTACTGGCAAGATGTTCAACAGATGTTTCCCTCCTCTTGTTATTGCTTTTCACATTTTTCACGATGGCTCCACATGCCATAGCCCCCAAGCACTGCTGTTGTTGCATTTATGAATTAGATAAAGCAGGGTTTAGTAAGGCCTCTATTTTGTAAAACTAATATTTGTACCATCTCATAATCTATTATTTCCTGAATTCCTTTGACATTATCTTGTGTGCAAATAAATGAAAAGCAAATAAGTGAGAAAAGAATTCCCATTTGAGAGATAAACAAACACAGCAGGAAATGTTAAATATCATCAGTTAGCCCAAGGACCTATGACAGAGTAGTCTGCCTCAGGAGCATTGTATGATTCTGTGATTTAAATGAAGAATGACCTTGAGAGTTTTCACACCCTGCTTAGAAATGGAAATCGGGAAGTTGTGGAAAAGGGGGCTGTGAACTAGCATAGTTTATGGGTCATGGGAAGTTGCTCCATCATTGGTCTGCTCAGTACTCATTATCTCACTTGCATCTCAAACATTAAATGAAGAGCTTGTTTTTCTCCACATCCCTTCCTTTGATGGACTTCCTGCCTCAGGTGTAAAAGCAATGAAACTTACTCCAGACTGGAAACTCCCAAACTTTAAGTCAAAATAAATTTCCTCTTTATTAATGTGTTATTGGTGCTGGAGAATTGTCTGTATTCTGTCAGTCATGTTTTAAATAAATGCTGATTGGCCAGGCAGGAAGTATAGTTGGAAAAACCAGACAGGAAGTAGAGGTGATGCAATGAGAACAGGAGACTTCTGGGAAGGAGGAAGCTGATTCCCCCCCAGTCCAGCCCAGACTACCGAAGATGTAACATGTGACCTGCCCTGCTGTCAAAGGTACCGAGCCATATGGCTAACATAGATCAGAATAATGGGTTAATACAAGTCATAAGAGCTAATAAGAAGCCTGAGCTAATAGGCCAATCAGCTTATAACTTAAGGAGACCTCTGTGTGATTTTCTTTGGGGCTAAACAGCTAGGGGAACTGGGCAGTACATAAACCCCAACAAGACAGCCCTCCATGTGATATATTATCTTATATATTTGCTATGGCAACAGAAATATTACTAGACCATAGTAGTAAAACAAAATGCCATGTTATGTTTATTTCTCACTTTTAGATAAGGGTTGTCCAAGAACAATATATTTACTAATCTAAGTTCTACTGGTGATTTCTACCTATTCTGGGACCTCACAAAAGAGAAAGTTCTAGCCACAAGTCTTAAGGGTACTAATTCTGTCCAAGCAGGCTTCACCCTCATGAAATTACTAGCTCTCCAAGTCTCACCTCCAAATATTATCATGTTGTAGAATAGGAATTCAATATATTACTGTTGGTGAAGCATACTTAGTCCCTAAAAAAAAGTGCACAAAATCCATCACCATGTCCTTGTCAGTCATAAGAAAAAATAACTCTACTGTACTTTTAGATACAAAAGTCAACATACTAATAAAAACAATTGATATAAAAGATGCAGCTCCTCAATGATAGAAACCATCAGACAGACTGATAGATTGTCAAAGAATTTATGTGACTCCTTCACAAAAAGGGTTTGGCTAGTAGAGAAATAACCATCGACTGCAGGTATGCCTTTGGATTTATGTCTTACATGATTTTTCTTTGGTTGCTTTGAATTACAGATAGAAGGTAGATAGATAAGTTAATGACATAGATGATAAATAGACAGACAGACAGATAGATAGATAGGTAGATAGATAGATGCATAGATAGATAGATAGATTAATAAAGCTATATTTTACAGCAAGTTCTGGTTTTTCATGGAGCAATTTATTTAAAAATATTATTTAAAAGAATCTTTTTATATTTTAGAAATGAACTTTTAAGGATTAAGCTACCAATGACAAGCCACCAATACTAAACAATAATCAAAAATAGTAAAAGCAAAACAAGCTTAGCTTCAGATCTATAGGGTGGCTTATAAGTTTAAACCGCATCATCTCAAATTTCTACTCATATCTAAAATATATCTAAATACATTAAAATCATAATTCAAAGTCCTACAGTATAGAGACATTCAAAGATACCAATTTTATTATCTTTGTTTCATGTAAAAAGACACTATTCACTTCCATTAATTAACAAAAGGATTGTTTGGTAGAGTGAATACGTTGTAAGAAAGATTTCATTAAAATGAAAATCATGATTGTCAAAGGAAAAACCACAGCAGGAATAATAAGAGTGGAAGTGACACCACAGCAAATCTAATTAGAAATTCACAGACATGCTTGAAAAATACCCTCCAAACCAAAAAGAATAAAGTGGGGAAATGCACTTGTAGAGAAAATAGAGATGATATGAGAGGCAGACCTTAGAGACACACTTAAACATCACAGATGCTTGCAAGGCAATGAATTTCTCTGCTGAATAAGGCAGCAATCAAAAGAACAAACCTTAGAAAGAAAGCATAAATCTGGGTTAACTGTTTTTATAACACAATATTTTTACTAAGTTTATAAAATGTATATTTATCATATTCACTCTCATCCCTCCCAGTATCTCCCTGATTCAATTACATCCCTACCTCCTTTCCAACTTCATATCCTTTTCTGAAATAATCTTGAAAATGTTTCTGGTATTCCAGTGAGACTAATTTGTGCTGCCCATATTGCCATAAGTTTAGTGTCATCAGCCTATGTATGATCAACATAGCAGAGCTCACACCCTTACAAGAAACTTGACTCTTCTTTCCTCACAAGTCTTCAGTTGTTAATGATCCCCCTGTTAGGGATGTGGCCTTTAAGTGCCTCCTCTTTCATGATACAATGTTGACTGACTTTATTTGCACATCTATTTCAAGCATCCATAGGTACCATCAGTCCATGAAAACTGTCATGTTCTAAAGATACAGTTTAACTCCGGACCTCCCAGACCTCTGGCTCCTACAATTTTTCCATCCCCTCTTCTGCAATGGTACCTAATTGTTGAGGGCATGCATGTTAATATAGATATCATGTTTGTGGCTGAGCACTGATGTTACTTCTCTTCATCTTCACTAGATGTGAGTTTTCTCATTAACCGCTCACTGTCCATTGCAAAAAGTACCTTCATGGTCAATTCTGAGGGATGTATAATCTACAGTATAGAGACAAAAATTTTAAATACAAATTAATATGTCCATTTACAAGGATGGTGGTGGTAGGTTCATCTCTGATGCCATTGATCTCCCCAGCATAGACTCTATATCATTTGTATTACCAGGCTTGTTTTTCCTCCTGTAGAAATGGAGAGCAATGAGTTATTTCCATAATATTTATCACAATCTTACTCCCATGGGCAAACCTCATCATGGTAGCCACTATTGCAGGTCACAGCAATCTCAGTTAGAAAGGACTGTTGATGATGATTTTCCTCGGCAGCCTATACAATTCCTTTTGATATGATGAAGGCTAGCCTTTAGGAAGAAAGAGTTTTAGAATCAGCATTATTTCTTTATGCTCTATAACAAAGTGTGAGGTATTTTCAGCAATAAGATTCTGTCAGCAAGTTTGTGTTGGCAACTCAGACCAATGTTAACACACTGTACTATTATAGAAGTCTCCATAAAATCCCTGACCAAGAAGTTGAGAGATGGTGTCTCATAAAAGGTACTGGTTTTTCTATTTAACAACCTGTATCTCACTAACAGGAACATTATTCCCTATGTTGTGTGTCTCCAATTGAATTAAATCTTTTATATGAGCACAGAACACACACACACACACACACATACACACACACGCACACATTCAGCTTATAAAATGCTAGATTTCGATATGGAGCTGTACAGAGAATTATTACCAGAGAAGCAAATGACTAAGAAAAAATGGGAGTTCAGAGTAGTCTAGTCAATGTGGAAAAACGCATTGGGATTCCTCAAAAGTCTGAATATTGATCTACCACAAGATCAAGTTGTACCACTCTTGCGGATGTGCTCAAATCTCTACAATAGAGATACTTGTTCATCCATGTTCATTGTTGATTTATTACTAATCAGAAATTTAATCATGTAAGATGCTCACTAACTGATAAATGAATAATTAATATGTGATTTACTTCAACAATGGAATACTATTCAGCTGTTAAATTTGAAATTATGAAACTTACAGGGAAATTGTTAGAGCTAGAAACAATCACACTGAGTTATGTAGCCTAGACCCAGAAAGTAAATTACCACATAATTTCTTGTATATGCATATTAGATTTCATGCCTTAGGTATGTGATTTAGATATGAGTGGTTAGATAGTTAGCAAGGTACAAGGAGGGAGGAAGGGAACTTTTAAGGAAAAGAGGGCATAATATATTGTCATCAAGGAATACAAGGGAAATTAAAACAGAAGTATTTGTAGTAGTGAGAGGGAAAAGGGAGAGGAGGGAAAATGAGGAGGAATGAATATTACAAAATCCTTTTTTTTAAAGATATCTGAAAATATATTACTATAGAAGCTTCCTAAGATTCATGCATATATTTAAAGTCATTTGATTGGAGTCACAATAAGGAGGGGAAATTTCTCCAACTAGGTATCATACATTATCTAATAAAAACTCAGTACCAGAAATAGATTTCATTTCCACCCCAAAACCACTCAAGCACTGTAGATTACTGCAATTACTGCTGACTACCTTACAGAACTAGATCAGAAGACACTATTGCTAAAAACATTGCATACTTAGAGTATTAAATATGAAGAAATCTAGCCATCATTTAATTAGAAAATTAGAAACTTTATTCCTATCAATTAATTAGTTTGGTCATAGTGCTAGAATATGCCATCCAGGCTATTGGAGAAAAAAAATTATCAAACACCTATCTACGACCATTCCAATTAATGTTTTTTCTTCAAGACTTGCTTGCATATGCAACAGTGGCACAAATGTTATGGAAATAACCAATCACTCTTTGATCTCTTTGATTTGATTTTATTTACTTTCCATGATATGGATACCATGACAGACACTGCTAATGATGCCACAAACCTGAGACTAGATAAGGCATGGGCCCAAGAGAAAGCCTACTACTATTATTATACTAAATAAACAGAAATATATAATTATTTCTAATGGTTTATTATCATACCCATGGAGTAGTGCATTGCTCAGAGGAGTTTTAACAGTAATTACCAGAAAGACTCACCACTGGATAATGTTAAGGCAGTGAGAGTTGTTGGAATGGTAACCCCTGAAAGGAATGTCTTTTTCAAACTTTCCTCTCTAGGACCACAGAAGAGGGATGAAAAGATGGTTTTAAGAGAATGGTACTTTTCTCCCACCTCCCATCCCAGTTTTCATCCAGGTAAACCTTCCTCCATCCCTCCCTTCCACCTGGGGCCATAAAATTTCCCCAGCTCAGCAGCCTTGTGCTCTGGACCTAGGCGGTAAGTGCAACCAGGCAGGAGGCAGTTCTTGTGTTTCAATAGCCTGCCTGAGGACAGGTGGGCCCTGTGTCAGATCAGCGACATTCCTGGCCAGCCAGGGGCACTGAGGGGTGAGTTTGCTCCTGGCCCGCGGCAGAAGCCCTGCAAGGAGGAGTTCAGACTTTCCCCAACCCCCTTGATGCCCTGGTAACCCTGCAGTGGTGGCTCCACCCTACTAAGCTCTCCCACCTCCCATCCCGGCTTTCATCCAGGTACACCTTCCTCAATTCCTCCCTTCCCCCTGGAGCCATAAAATTTCCCCAGCTCAGCAGCCTTGTGCTCTGGCCCTGGGCAGTAAGCGCAACCAGGCAGGAGGCAGTATTTGTGTTTCAAAAGCCTGCCTGAGTAAAGGTAGGCCTTCTCTCAGTGAAGTCCCTGCCCAACAAGGGAACCTGACCCGATTTCAGAAGATCCAATAGAGAGCATTTGAAGGAAGAGATGGGCAGACGCAAAGACAAGAACTCCTCCAACAATCTGAAAAGCAACATGAAAACACCAGATCCTACAGTAGAAGGACTTGAACACCTTAATCCAGAAGAAGTGGAAAAAAGTGCCATTAAGAAAGCAATAGAGTCCCTTAAACAGGATATGAATAACTCCCTTAAAGAATTGGATGAGAAGTATAGCAAAAAAGATTGAAGAAATTAGTAAAGAAATGGATAAGAAGTATAACAAAAAGTTGGAAGAAATGAGTAAATCCGTGAATGATACCCTGGGAAACCAAGAAAAAACAATAAAAGAGGTAATGGAAACAGTTCAAGAATTGAAAACTGAAATGGAGGCAATGAAGAAATCACAAACCGAGGGCTGGCTGGATATGAAAAATCGAGGTAAATGAACAGAGACTACAGAATCAAGCATAACCAATAGAATACAAGAGATAGAAGAACAAATCTCAGATTATGAAGACACCATAGAGAAAATAAATGCTCTGATCAAAGAAAACGGCAAATCTAACAAATCTCGTCACAAAACATTCAAGAAATCTGGGACACAATTAAAAAAAAACAAATCTAAGAATAATAGGGGTTGAAGAAGGAAAAGAATTGCAGATCAAAGGCTCAGAAACTATATTCAACAAAATTATAGAAGAAAACTTTTCCAACCTAAAGAACGATATTCCTATGAAGGTTCAAGAAGCATACAAAACACCGAATAGACTTGATCAAAAAAAAAAAAACATCCCCACGTCATATAATAATCAAAATACAAAACATATAGATTAAAGAAAGAATATTAAGAGCTGCAAAGGAAAAAGGTCAAGTAACTTATAAAGGTAAACCTATCAGACTTACACCGGACTTCTCTATGGAAACCATGAAAGTCAGAAGATCATGGATAGAGGTACTGCAGAAACTAAGAGACCATGGATGCAAACCCAGACTACTATACACAGCCAAGCTATCATTCACTCTCAATGGAGAAAACAAAATATTCCAGAATAAGAACAAATTTAAACAATTCGTATTCACAAACCCAGCCTTACAGAAAGTAATAGAAGAAAAATCGCAACCCAAGGAATCCAACATTGCCAACACTGCCTACAATAACTCAGACATTTAGCGACCCTTCACAAGCACAACTCAAAGAGGGGAAACACACAAACTCTACTACACACAAAAAAATAATAAAAAAATAAAAAAATAATAATTGGAGTCAACAACTACTGGTCATTAATATCATTTAATATTAATGGACTCAACTCACATATAAAAAGGCACAGACTAAGAGATTGGATACAAAAACAGGATCCAACATTCTGCTGTTGACAAGAAACACACCTCAACCACAAAGACAGACATCTACTCAGATGGACATTTTATACTCATAACAGGAACAATTCATCAGGAGGAAGTCTCAATCCTGAATATCTATGCCCCAATATAAAAGCACCCACTTATGTAAAAGAAAAACTTTTAGAACTCAAAACAGTCATTAAACCACACACTAATAGTAGGAGACTTCAACACACCTCTCTTACCAATGGACAGGTCAATCAGACAGAAACTCAACAGAGAAATAAGAGAATTAATAGAGGTAATGAATCAAATGGACTTAACAGATATCTATAGAACATTCCTCCCAAATAGGAAAGAATATACCTTCTTCTCTGCAGCGCATGGAATCTTCTCGAAAATTGACCACATACTCGGTAATAAAGCAACTTCCACAGATACAAAAAAATATTAGTAATCACCATGGAATAAAGTTAGAATTCAATAACAATTCTAACACCAGAAAGCCTACAAATTCATGGAAGCTGAAGGGTCAACTACTGAATCACCTCTGGGTCAAGGAAGAAATAAAGAAAGAAATTAAAGGATTCCTTGAATTTAATGAAAATAAAGACACAACATACTCAAACCTATGAAAACACTCAAACACTATGTATGAAAACATATGAAAACACTATGTATGAAAACATACTCAAACACTATGAAAACAGTGCTAAGAGGAAAGTTCATAGCACTAAGTGCCCAATTAAAGAAAATGGAGAAAGCACACATTAGAGACTTAACAGCACACTTGAAAGCTCTAGACAAAAAAGAAGCTGATTCACTCAAGAGGAGTAGAAGACTGGAAATAATAAAACTGAGAGCTGAAATCAACAAAATAGAAACACAGAAAACAATCCAAAGAATCAATGAAACAAAAATCTGGTTCTTGGAGAAAATCAACAAGATTGACAAACCCCTAGCCAAACTAATCAAATGGCAGAGAGAAAACACTCAAATTATTAAGATTAGAAATGAAAAGGGGGACATAACAACACATACAGTGGAAATTCAGAGAATCATTAGATCTTACTATGAAAGTTTATATGTCACAAAGTTGGAAAATGTAAAAGAAATGGACTGGTTTTTAGATAAGTACCATTTACCAAAGTTATATCAAGACCAGGTGAACAATCTAAGTAGACCTGTTAGTCATGAAGAATTAGAAACTGTTATCAAAAGCCTCCTGGCCAGAAAAAGCCCAGGACCAGATGGTTTCAATGCAGAATTCTACCAGAACTTCCAAGAAGTGCTAATACCTATACTCCTTAATGTATTCCACAATATAGAAACAGAGGAGTCATTGCCAAATTCTTTTTACGAAGTTACAGTTACCCTGATACCAAAACCACATAAAGACACAACCAAGAAAGAGAATTACAGGCCAATCTCACTCATGAACATAGACGCAAAAATTCTCAACAAAATCCTGGCAAACCGAATCCAAGAACACATTAGAAAAATTATCCATTCTGATCAAGTAGGCTTCATCCCAGAGATGCAGGGCTGGTTCAACATATGCAAATCTATCAATGTAATCCATCATATAAATAAACTGAAGGAAAAAACCATATGGTCATTTCATTAGATGCTGAAAAAGAATTTGACAAAATTCAACATCCCTTTATGATAAAGGTGTTGAAGAGATTGGAGATACAAGGATCATACCTAAATATAATAAAAGCTATTTCCTGCAAGCCGACACCTAACATCAAACTGAATGGAGAGAAACTCAAAGCCATTCCATTGAAATCAGGAACACAACAAGTCTGTCCACTCTCCCCATACCTCTTCAATATAGTGCTGAAGTTCTAGCAATAGCAATAAGACAACATAAGGGAATCAAGGGGTTTCAAATTAGAAAGGAAGTAGTTAAACTCTCATTATTTGCAGATGATATGATAGTGTACATAAGCGACCCCAAAAACTCAACCAAAAAACTCCTACAGTTGATAAACACCTTTAGTAATGTGGCAGGGTACAAGATCAACTCCAAAAAATCAGTTGCCCTCTTATACACAAAGGATAAAGGAGCAGGGAGGGAAATCAGAGAAACTTCCCCTTTCACAATAGCCACAAATAGCATAAAATATCTTGGGATAACTCTAACCAAGGAAGTGAAAGACCTATTTGACAAGAACTTTAAGTCTTTGAAGGAAGAAATTGAAGAGGATACCAGAAAATGGAAAGATCTCCCCTGCTCTTGGATTGGGAGGATCAACATAGTTAAAATGGCAATTCTACCAAAAGCAATCTATAGATTCAATGCAATCCCCATCAAAATCCCATCAAACTTCTTCACAGACCTTGAGAGAACAATAATCAAGTTTATATGGCAAAACAAAAAACCCAGGATTGACAAAACAATCTTATACAATAAAGGAACTTCTGGAGGTATAACCATCCCTGACTTCAAACTCTATTACATAGCTACAGTATTGAAAACAGCTTGGTATTGGCATAAGAACAGAGAAGTCGACCTATGGAATTGAATAGAAGACCCGAATATTAACCCACAAACCTATGAACACTTGATTTTCGACAAGGGAGTTAAAGGTATACAATGGAAGAAGGAACGCATCTTTAACAAATGGTGCTGGCATAACTTGATGTCAACCTGTATAAGAATGAAAGTAGATCCATATCTATCACGATGCACAAAACTCAAGTCCAAATGGATTAAAGACCTCAACAGTAATCTGACCACTTTGAACCTGATAAAAGAGAAAACGGGAAGTAGTCTACAAGACATAGGCACAGGAGACCACTTCCTAGGTAGAACCCCAGTAGCACAGACAATAAGAGAATCAATGAATAAACGAGACTTCCTGAAGCTGAGAAGCTTCTGTAAAGCAAAGGATACTGTCAGTAAGACAAAAAGGCTACCTTTGACTGGGAGAAGATCTTCACCAATCCCTCATCAGACAAAGGTCTGATCTCCAAAATATACAAAGAACTCAAGAAACTAGACACTAAATCTCTAATTAACCCAATTAAAAAATGGGGGTACTGATCTGAACAGAGAATTCTCAACAGAAGAACTTCGAATGGCCAAAAGACACTTAAGGTCATGCTCAACCTTCTTAGTGATCAGGGAAATGCAAATCAAAACAACTATGAGATACCATTTTACACCGGTCAGATTAGCTCTACTAAAAGACACCAATGATAGCTTATGCTGGAGAGGATGTGGAATGAGGGGAACACTTATCCATTGTTTGTGGGAATGCAAAGTTGTGCAGTCACTGTGGAAATCAGTGTGGCGGATTCTCAGGAAACTGGGAGTTAACCTCCCTCAGGACCCAGCATTTCCACTCTTGGGAATTTACCCAAGAGATATCCCTATCATACTTCAAAAGCATTTGTTTAACTATGTTCATAGCAGCACTATTTGTAATAGCCAGAACATGGAAACAACCTAGGTGCCCCTCAATAGAAGAATGGTTAAAGAAGGCCTGGAACATATATACATTAGAGTTTTACTCAGCGGTAAAAAAACAATGACATCTTGAATTTTGCATGCAAATGGAAGGAAATAGAAAACGCTTTTCTGAGTGAGGTAAGCCAGACCCAAAAAGAGGAATATGGTATGTACTCACTCATAAGTGGATTCTAGCCATAATTAAAGGCTTTTGAGCCTATTATTCATGATCCTAGAGAAGCTAAATAAGAAGGTGAACCTGAAAAAATTATGTAGTTAACCTCCTGGGTATTGGAAGTAGACAAGAGTGCCAGGCAACCTTGGGTGCATGGGGGTGGGCGGAAGGGGAGAGGGCTAGAGGAAGGGAGTACGGGAGGATTGGAGAAAGCTTGGGGGATTGGGATGGGGGGAGGGAGGATGGATGGATATTGGAACAGGGAAGTATATATCTCAACTAAGGGAGCCATTTTCGGGTTTACAAGAGACTTGATTCTAGAGGGGTTCCCAGGTCCAAGGAAAGATCCCCAGATTGTTCCCTGGACAGCAGAGGAGAGGGTGCCTGAACTGTCCTTGGCCCAAAACCATACTGATGAATATTTTGCATATCACCATATAACCTTCATCTGGCGATGGGTGAAGATAGAGACAGAGACCCACATTGGAACACTGGACTTAACTCCCTAGGTCCAAATGAGAAACAGAAGGAGGGAGAACTTGAGCAAGGAAGGCAGGATCAGAGGGAACCTTCACACGACGATGGATGGAGATTGAGACAGAGACCCACATTGGAGCACTCGACTGAGCCCCCAAAGTCCAAATGAGGAGCAAAAGGAGGGAGAACATGAACAAGGAAGGCAGGACCGTGAGGAGTGCGTTCACCCACTGATACAAGGGGACTGATCTAATGAGAGTTCACCAAGGCCAGCTGGACTGGGACTGAATGAGAATGTGATCAAACCGTATTCTCTGAATGTGGCCGGATTCTCTGAATGTGGCTGGCAAGGGGACTGTCTGAGAAGCCATTGACAATGGCACTGGGTCTTGTTTTGTCTGCATGTACTGGCTTTTTGGGATCCTAGTCTGTTTGGATGCTCACCTTCCTAGACCTGGAGGGAGGGGGGAGGAACTTGAACTTCTCACAGGGCAGGAAATCCCGACTACTCTTAGGGCTGGAGAGGGAGTAGGAGAGGCAGTGGGAGGAGTGGGAGGGTATTAGAAGGATGGGTGGAATTGGAAACTTTTATAAATTAATAAAAAAAAAGAGAATGGTACTTTTCTTAAACAGAGTTGATGCACACTAGAACTCATAGAGACTATGACAGAATTGAAAAGCTTAAATCAGACAAAAATAACTCATGAAGGAGAAGTGGGGACAAAATATCAGCCGTATCTAGGAGGCAATTTACAAATGATAGCTGCTGGACAAGGAAAAAGCGAAGCAATTTTAAAGAAGTGACATTGAGTATATTAACCACTTTCCAGGACCACAGGTCTCATGCTCAGGAGTGCTTGGCTAACTCAAATTGGACCCTAATTCATAAAATAGGGGTTGCAGGTTCTCCTTTAATAAGCACAATTCCACAAAATTAAGCAGTTAGTTAGGTTTCCTGTCCCAGGAATGGATTCCTTCTTGTTGTGTAGGTCTTGAATCCAAGAAGAGATCTTCTAGTTAAAACAAACACTGACACTAACACTAGTTAAAACAAACGTGACACTAATGTACCATTAAAGTTATTGTACCATGGTGGTCATAATATGGTTTATAGATATTATAACTGAATAGGGCTATTGATTGACCCCTCCCCTCAGAAGCTTGTGTGCTGCTTTTTAATATAGAAGATAGTACTCAGGGAGGGGGAGTTCAGATCAGTTTCAGCTCAGAGGTCTCTGGACTCTGTTTCTGAAGTGCGGCGTGTGTTCAGAAATAGGGACTTACCTTCTACGTACAGGATAAAAAAGAAATCTAAAAAACTAGAAACATGGCTCAGTACACAAAGTACCTGCTAAAGAAATGTGAGAGACTGTTTTAGAATTCTAGTATCCAATTAACATGTTGGGCACAATAGTTCATATATTGTTTGCTAGAGAACTGTTTATGTTTTTGTGTGTGTAGGCCAGAGACATTTTTTTTCTACAATGTGGTTCCAATGGATTATAATCAGGTTGTCAGACTTGAGGGAAACTTGAATGTCTTTGTTTCAATTTCCCAGGAAACTATTTTATTCTAAATGTAAAAGTCATATACCTTCTATAATTTATTTTCTTACTAATTAAAAATAACATTATAGTCTATATCCACTAAAAGTAGAAACTGGAGGTGTGAGGATGGATATGAGCTTTGTCTGCTCTTCCAGAGTGTCCTGGTCCATGTCTCAGCATCTATATGGCAACTCTCAACTGTCTGTAACTACAGTCTAGGGAATCAAACCTATATAAGGCCTTCCCTGGTACCAGACACACACGGTACACAGACATGCATGAAGGCAAAACACACACACACACACACACACACACACACACACACACACATACACACACATATATATATATAAATTAGTAATTTTATTCTTTAACAGTTTTTATATACAATATTTTTTGTGCCCATGGACCTTCCCTACTCAACTATTTCCAAATACTTACCACCACTTTACCTACTCAACTTTAGGTTCTCTCTCTCTCTCTCTTTGTCTCTCTCTCTCTCTCTCTCTCTCTCTCTCTGTCTCTCTCTCTCTCAAACACATTGAGAAAATAGATATTTATAATAGTCTTCAGTTTATTATTCCTTTGAACTGTGAATATTTGTCTTTAAGAAACTGAGGAAATGAATTAAGATAACCACATTATTTTAAAATGACTTCTAATTCCATAAAAATATTCCTTCAAGAAGGTTTGTTTACTGCACAATGTTTGTGAGATCCATCACCATTGATAAGGTGTTAGTTATTAACAATTTAATTTTATCTTAAGCGACATAATGCATTACCTATCTTGAAGTTTGCTCTCTGTGGACAAAAAGCTCATAATCTTGTTTTCAAACAAGTAAACTGCCAGTATTTATTGACTAGTCAGTATTTTTGCAATGAACCTCACCTCCTGTCTATTTTTTATTGGTTCTGCATCTCTATCTTGTCCCTCAGGTTGTTTATGTCTGCACACATGGGATATTGGTTTGGGGCCTCTTTCTTGTCCCTCAACTTCCCTATGTCTGCACACATGGGACAATGGTTCTGTGTCCCTTTGTTGTCCCTCAGGTTGTTTATGTCTGCACACATGAAACACAGCTTTTAATGTTTCTTTGGGAATTCCGCAGGGTTACTGCTGTTCTCCCTCTTCCACAGCAACTGTCTCTTAAATACATTTTTGGTGATTTGTTCAGCTCTTTTTGTATTCTATTTTCTTATTAATTTCCATAAGTGTTGGCTTTGGACATTATATTGATATCTTATGCAAGAGAAAATTGACAGCTTTTTATACTAACTTGCTATCAAGTAACCTTTTAATCCTACTTGCCTTAAAAATGTTTCTACAAAGACTGATGGTAGTTTGATTTTGCATGTCTTTTAGACATACTCTTAGATTTGTTCCAGCCTGCTTTTTGTTCTTACTATACTGATGTTAATAACATTGTAGTTTTAAACTTTTATTCCTTCATGAACAAAAACTAAATTAACTGAAAATAATTCACTGTTACCTAAATTAATTCTGCCTTTTCAGAATATGTCTCTTATGTCCACATGCAGTATCTGCAAACAATTAGCATGTTTTCATTTTTACTAAAATAAGCTAGATATGGGATTTCTTGGAAACTTTATTGGCATTAAATATAAAATTCTACATACTCTAATGTTCTCATGCAATTTTTGCTTGCTCTTTTTCTTCTTTGTACCATTTGTTTCAATACACCTAAACAAGTCACAATATACTGCAACTGTGTATTTCACATATAATTTTAATAGTTTCACAAATTACTTATGGATTCTGTAGCCTAGGTGAAAGTTACCCATAACTATATATTGAAATTATAAACACATGTATTTGAAAGCTAGAAAAATAAATTTTCTTATTTTAAAAAATATAGACAGTAACTGGACCGAACGCTCAGTGATTAAAAATGTCATGCAAGCATGAGTTCTTGAGTTCAAACCCCACAACTCATATAAAAACGATTTAGCGTGGTGGCATATGGTTGAATTCCCAGTACTTAGAGCCGAAGGCCGGCAATTCCCTGGCTTTGTCAGGGCAGCCAGCCAAGCCTACTTGGTGAGTTCTATGCCAAATAAACGTTGGCAAAGAAATGCAATTTACAATTCAAGTACGGTTTAATCACAACTAAGAAAAATTAAAAAAATAGTCACTTTATTGGTGATCACACGGTAGCAAACTGATTACCTATAGAACAAGAATGAATAGTTGGTTTTGACAGCCAGAACCCATGATAAAAATCCAGTTGGGGTAAGTTATGTTTGCAGTCACAGCTGTCAAGAAGATAGCGTGACCCGTAGGGATGATTCCCAGCTGGGCCAACCTTTCTTGGCAAATCTTAGGCCAATGAGAGATCTTTTAAAAACAAAAACAAATTAGAAGGTGTATGAGTAACAGCATGAAAAGTTAGTCTTTTACTACCACAAGCATGTATCCACACATTCCCTACAAACATATGTACACTCACATAGACATTTGGCAAAAATGAAATACTCATTTAACTTTATGTTTTTTCTTAGTTATCTATTTGGTAGAGCATGAGATTCTTAACCACAAAGCCATGGTTTCAAGTCCCATGTTGAGCATCAAATGTAGCACAAAGAATAAAAATCCAGAGATAGATACTGGGGTTCAATCCCCCCCCCCAAAACCAGAAAATCAAAGCAGTCAAGCCACTAGAAGTTTTACCTCTACCAAAGCTGGGCAACTACAGATTAAGCAGACTAAGCAGATTAAGCTTCTTTCTTCTCTCATTTTATATTCTCTCTAGTGCTGGAATTAAAGGTGAATAACTCCTTAGTATTGGGATTAAAGGTATAGGCCACCACCACTTGGATTTGTTTCTGCATTTGATCTTGTGTATCTTCAGATGGATATACACAGATCCACAAAACTCACAGAGATTTGAACTCACAGAGATTCTTCTGCCTCTGTCTCCCAAATCCTGGGAGTAAAGGTGTTTACCACCACAACTTGACCTCTAGTGGTTTACTTTTGCCCTTCTGATCGTTAGACAAATTTATTTATTAAAACATAAATAAAATATCACTATAAATAAGTTGTAAATATTGTGTTGCAAAATTAGAATATACAATGTAGAATATACAAAGATTTAAAGAAATTGAGTTTAATGTATTACATAATATTCCATCAAACTTTCCAAGAATTAAATTGAAAATATAAAAACCATTGGAAAATTTTTGATAAATGATCATGGACAAATAATTTAAACTTCACAAGTTGGCTTTATGGTCATTAATTATAGGTTTATAAAGAGTAGGAATCTACATTTCTATAATGCCAAGCTCCAACTTTGAAGAAATCACATTTTTTTCATTATATAAGATAAAAATGTGAAATTCAATATCCTCTACTGACCTTTACTCATGCATAGTTGATGACTATAACTGTATTTCCACTAGGTTTTGTTGAGAAAGATCACAGGGGCATTCAGATAAGGGTAAGGTTATTTTTGCCCTCTTAACAAAATAATTTGTCAAATAGAAGTCAAATATGTAAGGTCCCTTTTGTTATTAAGTCAATATGTTACTTCTGAAAAGAGAATGTCACCTCCTAGCATTCTCACGTCATCAGAATAGTAAAATAGTGAATTGCTGTTTATACAATTTACATAATGTACTAATTATAAACAAGATAAGAGTTTACAATTCTTTATTTTCAACTCTTAGAAACACTAGTGTCAGAATAACAGTGAAATCAATCATACATCTCTGAGTCCAACTCCGGGAAAAGCTAATACCACACAAGCAATTTTTTATTGATTTGGCTTCTCTTGCATATTTTACCCTAAAATAACAATTTACTTTCAATTATTTTAAAGGAAATGTAGATTAACTTGGCTGAGGGTATGAGAGTGTGAAAAAGTACTTTAAATGTAATCAAATGTTGAATGGTTGAATCAAAATTTTCAGAAGTTCCATATCTTTAGGAGCTTGAAATTACAGCACTTTGGTCCCAAGGTTTCAAGCTATGGTCCTGAAGTTACCATGGCAATTATCTTCATCTGCCATTGCAGTTCTCATTATTTTCACTCATTCGGTAGTCTCGATGTCCGTCCTTATTCTAATGCTGCTAAACTTTTATACAAAGGGTGATTCTTCAGTCACTTTTTGTTCATTTTAGAGGGTGCAGTTAATTAATTCAAAATGCATAATGGCTATGATATAATTCACCTTAAAGAAGACAGGCAATCAGCTGAGTTTCACATAATTCTTTCTGGTGGATGGAAAATTTTAGATAGTGAAGAACACAGCATGTATTTCATCACAGGACATGAAAAGAGCCTCATGTGTATGGGCCAAATTCTTAAAAGATGCAGGATGGGTGTTAATTCTTCTTTGTTGTTGCTCATACCAGACGACTGGCACGATGTTTCAGAATGCCTAAAAGTTTATCAGGGTGTTCATATTTAATACTTTAACATAACAGAGATGAGGGAATTCCATAGTTAAAGACAAAAGGAGAGACTGTATTTTTTTAAAAAAAGAAGCAGAAAGAAAAGATACAAGAAAGAAAAAGCAGTGGGCAATCATTTTTTTAAAAGAACAAACTTTCTGAAAATCAATCTAAATCATTTTCAGTAGGGGGTCTCTATCACTGTCTGGACTGAACATGGCTTCCTGCTGTTTCTGTTAAGAAAAGAGATGCTGTGATTTCCAGTGTAATTTCTGGCCTTGCGACATGAAGTTGGCAAAACCTGCCCCTTTGGCATGCTGAAAGGTCTCACACCTGAGTGGATAGCAATTTCATCTTTTTTTGTGGGGTTGCATTATAAGACATGCTCATATCAATTTAAGATCATGCAAATTTACATCTCACAAACATAAAACACCACAAGATTCATATTGAATGACTAACTGAAATAGGATAGCTCAGATGAAAACTGAAGTATGTTTCCACATGCTGACTACCAAGTAGACAATTTATGAACAGAGTAGAATAGAAGATACTATTAATAGAAGATACAAAGAAATGGAGAGAATTGTTGTTCGGGATAGGGTTAATTTGTGTTTAGGTTAATTAAAATTTCCAGAAATAAATAGTGGCAAAGTTTGTGCAACATTATAATACTATTAAAGCTACTCAATTTAAACATGAAATTGTTTAAAATTCAAATCAATTAAATATGTTCGTATATATGTAGGTGGATTTATATAAGAGAAATATTTCTACCTTTTCTTACATACACTGCCACACTAAATATTGACTCCTTGCTTTCTTCTACATAGTCCCATGGTTTTGTATTTCTTCTCTTGAAGTTATAACTTAAATGCAGATTATGTCAGATTGTGTCAAACTTTTAAACATTTATAAAACTTCTGCTGTATAAATGCTGAAACATACATCTGTTTGTGGTCTCATTTTCCATGATTTGGGTTTATGATTAAATCATTTTAAGTTCACAGAAACTTTGTGTGACTAGAAATTTAAATAGTGACAGTCTATCAATAAATTCATATTTAATAGAGTTATCTATTAATACAAAGGCATCGTGGCTTCAAATGCTTAAGGGAATTTTCAAGCATACACAATAATATCTTTTTTTTAATGAAAGGTACAGAAAGAGAGAGAGAGAGAGAGAGAGAGAGAGAGAGAGAGAGAAATTATTGTTTTAAGTGACAGTGAATTGATAATTGGTACATATAATAGAAGTTAGTTTCTCACAGTTAGTCCAATTTTATACCGTAAGAAAAGGGACAGGGAAAGTATATAGTGTGGCTTAATCTGTTTTCAGGAACTAGAGGCTTGTTTTGACTTAAGAGGCAGAGAAATAGAGTTAATGCATTCCACAGGGTAATGCCGCTCAAAATCGACAGTTTCAAAGTTGTCAAACTCTCACCAGCTTCTGCTGAGTTTGACTCACTGGCAAGGATGGGCATCCTTTCCTAATTTGTCTCCTTCTTAGGTATTTGTACAGCAGAGGGCTAAATTTTTCCACTGCATTCAGTTACATCATGGTATTTACTTAACACAGTTCATAGGAGAAATATTTATTGAAGCACATCTTTCAAACTTTGAGTCACTTCATTAGTCTTAGAATAGATAATTAATATTATAAGTAATAACATTCAGTTACACTTGCAGAACATTGGCTAGTATGTCATGCAGAAATGCCATTAAATTTGCTTTATTTGTCTGATACTATCATAGAAGCCCTGTTTCTTAACTGTGACTATAAGTAGAACCAGAAGTTGTCCATTATATTTATTTCTTACTATGTAGTCAAATATATCGCATATTTCTATATATCTGGCACACAGAAAGAAGCAACAGTTTATGAAGAGTTAAATAAATTTGTTTATTAGATATAGGAAGATAATGAATATGTATTGATCATCTAATTAATGGTCTCATGTAACCCAGTTTAATGGAAAGCTCTCAATCATAGCAAAGGATGAACTTGAATATCTTATCCTCTTGCCACCACACACACACACACACACATACATGCTGAGACTAAAGTTGTACTTCTCCAGGCCCAGTTTTTTTTCTTTTTCTTTCTTTTTTCTTTTTTTTTGGTTCAGGAGAGTGAATTCAGGACTTCTCTCATGCTAAGCAAGCAATATACCAACTGAACTACATCTGCTGCCAAAGTTCTGTAGATTTTATCTCATTTAGGCTATTTAGAATTATTATGTATAGACAGAAACTGTATTACCTAATATTATGATGCTATTAACCACAAACCATGATCAAATTCCAAGTGGTTATGATCACCCCAACGTTTTCTTCTATGTCTATTTTCCATCCAAATCCTTGCTTTCAGCCCCAGGCAAACACAGTTCTTTACCTGTTTTTATGAGTTTTCTCTGAAAAAAAAAATCCACTTAAATTTTAAATCTTTATGTCTAATTCACTGTAATCCATATAAGGATTTGAAATTCACAAGTCTTAGACCACATATTTATAATCTCTTTCCCTTCATAGACACAATCTTTATTAATTTGTAGTTTATAGGATTCATCTCTTTTTTAAATATAATCCTCTAATGTTCTTCATGTTTATGAATTATACTGTTAGGAAAATTAATATCCAGGTTTTGGTGTGGCATATATTTATATTCCCTTGATTGAAATATAGTAGTAAAATTTTAGGCTTATATGTTAAATATATGAAATTTATATATGCTTTTAAAAATAACTGATAAACCATTTTCATAATGATTAAAAATTTGTCATTTGTTTTTGCCCTTTCTATTCAATTAGATGATTTCTTAGTGTTGGTATTACATATCTTTAACTCCAGCACTTGTGACGCAGGGACAGAAGATATCTGAGTTAGAGACCAGCCTGGTCTACAGAGAGAGTTCCCAGACACCAGGGTTACACAGATATAACCTATCTCAAAACACAAACAAAATATTATTTTCTCATAAAATATATACTGATTACATGAGGGTAATATGGAAACCTGATACAGTAGAATCTTCTGAAAATGTATACATATATGTAATAATTCTAAATAGAATCATCAAATAATGGGTGAGACCAAGACCCTAGGAGGTCTTTAGAGAAGGGATTTGATGGAGACATCCTATTTAGAGCTATGTTCAAGGTATCATTCTCTGCATAGCGACTGCCTGTTGGTTGCTCTATTTGTTTCCAACTGCTGCATGAGAAAATTTTCTCTGATGCTGACTGAGCATGGCACTGATCTGTGAGTATGGAAAAATATGATTAGAAGTTATTTTATTTCTATTAGTTTTTAGACCAGTAGTATTTGGTTTAACCTAGGTCTCTGGCTAATACATCTCTGTCTTGGTCACCTAAGCAGTATAAGACATTTTGTAAGAGCAATTTTGTAGATTCTAAATTCTGTCCAAATCTCCACATTTCTATTTCCAATATTTGTAACTACAGCAATTCCAGTTTTCTTGTGTTATTGTTTCAATGCATATGTCAGTGTAAAGAGGCAATAGAGAAATTTATAATAGCTTCTTTGTAAATTATTTCACAGATTCACTTTGATCAATGGACCGAGTCTAGCAACTACCAAATTGTATTAGCATTAAATACATTTTGAAGTACACAAACTAAAAAGTAATGTACAACCTAATATCAGTAGACAAGTAAATAATTGTTTTCTCTGTTACCAACTATCTTTTTGGAGGATGTGAGATTAAATCCTAACAGCACAATGAGGAGGCGTTAATAGCCTGTGGTTCAAATTACCCCTCTCTTTACAAAGAAAAAGTGTTTACCACTTCAATAAATACTACTCCAATTAATCTATTTATATCAGTTTTCATCTGAATGTCATTGATTACAGTCATGTTTTCTAGTTAAATGGTTTTTTAAAAATAGCAGATTCTTGAGTCTTTAGAACTCCTACTTAATCATTTTGGTTGATATCAGGTGTGTGTGTGTGGGGGGTGTATGTGTGTTTAATGTTTCATAACCTGAGGTAAAGGACTTTGAGGAGTTGCAGTTATATCATACCAATTTAGGGTCCATGAATATATGGGAGAGGTATAAGTCATCATGTGAAGGTGTGTTGGTTAGTTTTGTGTCAAGCTGACACAAGTGAGAATTACTTGAGAATCTGCCAACTGAGAAAAATGTTTCCAAAATATTGGCTTATTGGCAAGTCCCTAGTTTTTTTCTTAATTAATGATTAATTATAGATGGTGCTAATCCTATAAGAAATGACATGTAGAATGAGGGTCTATGGGGAAAGGAATATTCTTTCTAGGAAGGGAAAAGAGAATAGATACTTGTGAATGGATGTGTTTGAGACAAAGCCTGGAACAGGAGGATCAAATAGGGAGGAGGGAGAAAGAGAAAAATAAAGGAGAAAACACAGGACAGACAGTCAATAATAAGGGTATTGGGAGAAGGTTCATATGAAAATCTAATATAGTAGTACCTTCTTAAACTATGTAATTATATATAAGAAATCTAAGTAGAATCATCAAGTAATGAGTAAAACAAAACCCGAACTAGATACATTTTGCCAACAAATGAAGCCTCCAGTTCCAGGAATGGGTTACATATAAAGGAGTTGTTGGTCATAGGAGACCCATAGAAATCCCCAGGCAACCCTGGCTATTGCAAAGTCTGTTGGTTGCTTTCCACAACTGATATTAAGGATCTATTACTGAATAGAAAACCTATATAACTCACTGGACATGGAGAAGTGGAACTGATGCCTACCTAGAGCCTTTGCCCCTACAGTCCAACATTTATGGTACCGAAAGATACATGACATTCTACGAGAGGAGAAAGGTAAACATCAACTAAGCTAGAAGCATTGCAATACACACCGGTAACTTCTTTGCAAGATACACTGATGCAATTGTGGCACCACGCTCCTAAGCTAACCAACCATTATCTAATTTGCATTAAGGTTTACTCCATGAAATGAAACCCACGCCAAACATTGCCTCGGTAGCCAATAACCTAAGACTAGATAGTCCAGGGACCTAGGAGAAAATCAAATACTACTGCCCTGCTAAAGGAACAGTAACGACAAAATGACTCCTAATGATTTTCTGCTATACTTATAGATCAGTGTCTTGCTCAGCCTCATTAAAGAGGTTTCCTCTTGCAGGAGATGGGAACAAATACAGCCCTTCAACTGGAAAATGTACAGACAGTGAGCGATTTTGAACACTCTGTCTTAAATTGGAAGTGCTCGTGAAAGCCCTCCGTTTAGCACTTAGGGAACTCTACTGATGAGGATGCAATACAATTGTAGCAGCCAGTCTGTATGGAGAGCTATAAAGAAATAAGGCCTTTTAGACACAACAGAAGTGGTACATATATGAACTGAAAGGGTGTGTGGAACCATACAAAGGGCCCGTACAGGTCTAAGTCTGAAGTGGGCACAGGCTTAGAGGCTTAGAGAGGAAGTAGATACAAACCCCATCTCTAACCAACAAACTATCTCCAATTGAGAAATGCTTGCAAAAGAAAACCGAGTTTTTCCAATGGAGTGTCAGAGGATCTACAAACCACACTTAAGAGCAGATCCCATGCGCAACAAGAAAGGGCTAACACAAAATGAACTCAACACCAAACTTGGAGTAATCCTTTATTCATAGCATTTTGTCAGAACTATTTTTTTTTTCTTACAGGTCCTTTGCATAAATAGTATATCTTCCGGTTTTATGTTTTTGTTTGGAAATGTTTGTGTATGTGAATCTGTGTCGCTTTTGTGATTTTTGTTTTAAAATGGGTTTTTCTTCTGTTTGCTTGGGCGTATTCAAGTTCTCTGTTTTTGGTATATATTATTTTGTTACTTTTCTTCAGATGCCTGTTTGTTTTCTAAGGCGACCCAGAAAACATAAGAATTTGGATAGAAGGGGAGATGGAAAACCTCGGGGAAGAGTTGGGGGAGGGGAAACCTTAACCACTTTTCTGTAAGTAAATAAAGAATGTGTAAAGCTCATAATAAGTGAGTTTATTCTGGGTCCATTTCCATTCCCATGAGCCGAATCTCAGAGAGGAGGGAAGGACTCTGATCTATTTCCCTCCCTTCTCGTGAGTCGGCACAGGTCTGCTCCATGTTCATTTTAGGTGTCAATATTAAGCCCAAATGCACTGAAAATAATGGATTAGCACTGACTGTTGAGAAAATTTTCATCCATCTTGCCATTCACTTCCCTGGCATGCAGAAAACTCTTACCTACTCATCTGGAGAATGTATTGAATAGCATAATATTGGACTTAAAAGATGTCTATTTTTCAATTCTGGTAAAAAAAAAAAAAACACATGCAGGGAAGCATTACCCACTTAACAGTGCTTTCAGACCAGCACTGAATTCATTAGGTCATGCACCTGTACCTTAATGTAGTCGGTCACTGTTGGTCTAACATCCAATTTTTCTCTTTGACAAAGCACAGTGTGAACTTTTCTTTTCTGTGGGAAATCTCTTAAAAAAGCCCTGCTCATTTTACTGTGAAGAATGACCATTTTCAAAATGGCTTATCTGTAGTTATAAAATTGCAAATTAAGGTCAAGAAAAATGTGACCCTCTTAAAACATCCAAGCTACAGCTGTCTATAATGTATGCCATACATTCACACATGAACTCCCTCTCCTCCCCCTCTCTCCTCTCTCTCTCTCTCTCTCTCTCTCTCTCTCTCTCTCTTTCTCTCTCCCCCCCCCCTATGTGTGTGTGTGTGTGTGTTTCTCTGTGTGTCTCCCCATCTCTCTCCCTCTCTTAATTTTTCCTAGATCAGATGGCAGAACTCTGAGTGATTTCCAGCCAATAAGCCATTCTCAGTTAGGAACAAATTAAAAAAATAATAAAGCATGTTAAATTATATGGACCAGTAAGAAAATTTTAATTATAAATGAAATGTCCAAGGAATAAATTTCTGTAATTAGGTGTTTCTTTCAGAAAACTAGTATTCTAGTTCACAATAAACTCTAATACCAATATACAATTTAAAGAAATAAATACAGAAGTACTTTTATAGTGGGGATATTTTGCCTGACACCAACCCTGAGGATTAACAGTGAAACACTCAGGAAACCCACACAAGATCATTAACAACCCCTCATCGCATTCGCCACAAACCTATGAGTTCTTTCTAAGCAAACTTTGCACACAGTTAGCTTGCTTTTCTACCCATACAGGGTCATTTCCTGCTGATTTCCAATGAACTATAGTTGGAACATATGAATACCTTCCCTAAACTTTAGGCAGTTTGAAAATTGTCAAAATTAGGTAAAATTTGTTTTAGAACAAAATGTACTTTATATAGTTAAAAACAGACCCTATTACCATGTGTGGAGTCTAAACTAGAATAGGTCAAATATCTTTAAACAAACAAAATATACATATATAAACTTTAAAGCAAAAATCCATACTTTAGGTTCATTTTATTACTATGCTTAGTAATCATTTTAATTAATTTGGAAAGTTTTATTTTTAAAAAGCTGCACAGCTTATTTATATTTGTTTTCTGAAAATTGAGAAAGATGCCAGAAATGCTAAACATTCTCACATTCTTCCTCTTGCTCTAGTAATACATAGCTAGTATTTTCTTTTGAAATTTTATTTCATTTTCAGACTCTTGCAACTTGAAACTTATTTCTTTGACTTGTAGAAGTACAGAAATGCCCCTGAAATACTATGATGAGCATCATTTTTTGTTTCAAAATCTAAACTTAATTATGCCATCAGGTCAGGTTTGAAGGTCAGGTCGTTCTGTACAAAAATCTCTTACCATAAAAACTATAATGGCAGCTGATGTGTTTAGAGGTATTATTCAAGTTGCAGAGATAAACACAGTAGATAAGTAGCTAAAGTCATCTTAGATCATCTTAGCAGGATATAAATCGAGTACATTTCAGTATTGTGCAGCTACATTTATAATGTTCCTTGGACCCTGAAGAACAATGTTACGTCTATAGCAAATTCTGAGTTTAGTAACTTCTATTTTGGTCATGCTACACATGGCCTCTCATCTGCCCTCACAGAGGTGATCAAATTCAGACTTGTAGAATGCCTTAGTATCAGATGTTACTCATTGCTTCCACATCTACCAGGCAACCAATTCCTATCCCAGTCAGAGGGGAGTGTTTGCAATGTGAAGAGCTTCAATCTTTTTTCTTCATACCACCAGTATTTTATTTTTCTTTTGACCCTATTTGATTTCCTGGAGTCCTTTATCATTTTTCTTAACTAATGTTAGTTTTCATATCAGCCTTTACATTACAATTAAAGGCTCACGGTCTCCTGTAGGAAACTTTAAATAAGGCCTTAGCCATTGTATATTTCCTAACAACCTCTGAAAGTCATTAAGAGTTTTTTAGTCATCCTTTCTAATTTCTATCTTCTGAGGCTTAATTTCTTTGGGGTATAACATATGACCTTTGAAAAGGTGGGTGCCTCTGTACTTTCTCAAGAGCAACAATTAACCCTGCATGGCTTAGGCTGTGTTACAACAATCCATCATCAGAAGAACCAAATCCGTCTTCTCCTCTCTTTTCTTTTTATTTAAGATCTCAACATAAAACCAACAATATTTAACCTCATAGAAGAAAATTTTAGAATTAACATTTGAATGCACTGGTACAACTCTAACATAGCCTCTGTGGCATACATATTGAGAGAAACAATTAATAAGATCTCTTGAACTGAGAAGCTTTTGTATAGCAAAGGACATAGCCAACAAGACATAATATCAGGCTATAGAATTGCAAAATCTTCATTAGTCATTAATCCATTTCAAAAAAATAAGAACTTCAGAAATTAGTCATTAAAAGAACAATTAATCCAATAAAAATATATGCAACAGACCTAAACTGAAAACTCTTAATAGATGAACTTAAAATGACTGAAGGACATTCAAAAAAATGCTCAAATATAACATCTTTAACCATTGGAGAAATGCAAATCAAAACAACTCTGAGACTCCATCTTATCCCTGCAAAAATGACAAATATCAAAAACATTGCTCATAACTTATGTTTAAGAGAAACTCCTCCACCGCTGGTGGAAATGCAAACTGGCATAGCTGCCCTGTATTCTAGTATGTAGAAGTTTTAGAAAATTAGGCAACAAACCATCTTAAAACTTAGCTATACTTCTGGGCCTATATACAAAAGATGCTCAAGCATACCCTAAGGACATGTGCTCAACCATGTTCACAACAGAATTACTTTACCATATAAAGAATATGAAAACAACCCAAATGTATCTCTTCTATATACCTGATAAATGAGATAGCCATATATACCATAAAATATCAGCATAAATATCTATTTTCCCTAACTGGACTGGTACGGAGGTGCAAGGAATAACCAGACATAACTTACACCATTTTTATGGAAAAGGGCATCTCAGGCTTCTTCCTCCTGAAGATCTCTCCTGAAGATCCCCCCGCGTTTATTCTCCAAACATCTTTTATACCAATACATAAACTGGGCGAGAAAATACATCATCATATTTTCTCCTAGGTAATCAGGTGAATGGCCTTTGGTCATCTCTGCATTTACCTGTCTGTTCAGTATGCTAGCTGTCACTAGGCTTAAATTAACATCTCTACAAGGCATCCTCTAAATTACAAAGAAAGGGAGCAGCCAACATCCTGACCTTTGTCAGACAGAGAAGGCCTGTCTGCAGGGCTACATGATCACTTCGGATCAGCCTAATGGCTTCAGAGCCTGGCTGCTACACCAATAAGAAATATGGGCCTACAACTAGACCCCCTTTTCTCCAAGGTTTTCCTAATTCCTACTAATGCTATGTGCTGGAGAACAACCTTTTAACACAGGTTTTGGGAAACACATCATAGCAGATATTAATGGCTAGAATAGTTTCAAACTGTAGATCATGATGCCTTGTCTCTTGGATAGGAACTTTTTTTTTAATTTTTTTTATCTAACAACAAGAGTCATTCATGAAGATGGCAAAAGCATGAAGCAAGGTTATTAAGAAATGGGTATGTAATGCATGCTTATACCTTGATAACTTCAAATACAGCTTTACTGTGTTACTCTATTTCTACAAATAGGGTAGAAAAAAGTTGCAAAAAGTGTTCACCAAGGTATACTAAGCAAAAGATGATTTATGTTTGCCTATTGCTTTTCTGAGCTAAGATTCCTGATTTTATTAATTAGTTAAAAAGAAATCCAGTTTCTGCATTCACACAGATAGAAGTAACATATTGAGACTTTGTGGACACTGCATTTAGAGTACAATATATAGAAACTGCAACAGTCTATGCTAGCAAAACCTTTCCATACTTAAGAGAACCTATTTTCTGAGCTGAACTAATTTATCCAGAATGTGCTACAAATGTCATCACAGCACACGTATTAATGGTAAAGAAACTCATTAGCCAATGTCCTTAATTTGTAACTCTATTCAAGTACTGGAAAGCTTTTTACATATAATTATGCTTTGTCAAGCTAAAATAAAAGTATATTCTCAAGATCCTTTCTTTTTCTTTTTTCTGTCATATTTTTATTCTTATTAAGTAACCTTTGATCAATAAATACTCCGTTGGACAAATTAAAAATACAAGGATGTTTATTCTCAATGCTTTACAAAGAGGAGAGTACTGCTCTTGGGGGCAAGCCCCCACCAGCCCAGTGCTTTGAGAGAAATCCACAATGTCAGCATAAACTAGACTTTTCTATCTTAGAGGTTTTAGGGAAAAAAGACACACTCTCTATGACTTCCTTCTTTATCCTCTCTTCTCTCTTGTCTTTCTCTGTTCTTTCTGTATAGTTATTTTCTAAAGCTTATATACTCCAACAAAGTTTGTAAGGCAATATATGAGTTATATTGTGGTTACATTCTGTTTTTAAAGTGAATGATTACAATGAATACAAACGAACAGTTAAAAATAGTGTGTTTTTCATATTCCCTACCTGAATAAATATTTTACATATACAGGTGGAAAACATCATTCTAAGAACCCACATACATTATTATCCAAGCAATTTATAATAAGTTAACTGTGTGGGCATACAAGACATTCTTGTCAGTTAGATCTTTTACTGATTGCATTTTGCAGTTACAAAGAAGGACCAAGTACTTATTACTTATCTTGAAAGGTAATCTTATAAGGAGTCTTAAGGGAATCACAAACTTAAACTTTTATATATGAAAGAGAAGCAGTCAGCTCTACTTTAAACCACTAGTGTACATACCCCTCATGAATAGTTTTTTTATATTAGGAGATCGAGGGCAGAAATGGGTATAAAGAATTAATCATCACTTTTGATTATTAACCAAACCTAGCAAAGAGAGATAGCAGCAATCAGGCCATTTTGTATTTTTGACTTTAGACTAATGAGTAGACAGCTAAGATATGTGTCCTTGTTTTCTGAGGTTATTTATCTTAAAACTATTAGCAAGGCATCTGTTCTAGCCTGAAGTTATTTTGAAGCTTTGTTTTAGCTAGGGGTACACAATTGCCTCTTTTAGAGAATTAGAGTAAGCCTGTATCCTGGACTCAGGAGCTTTCCTTTAATCATTAAGCTAAGCATCTCCTAAGTTGGAACTTATAGGCCTTAGTGTGAAACATATCCTTGTATTTAGTTATTTTTATCGACTTTATTGAGCTATATATTTTTCTCTGCTCCCCTTCCTGCCACTCCCCTCCCCTTCAACCCTCTCCCATGGTCCCTATGCTTTCAATTTACTCAGGAGATCTTTTTCTACTTCCCATGTGGATTAGATCCATATATGTCTCTCTTACGGTCCTCATTGTTGTCTAGGTTTCTGGAATTGTGATTTGTATGCTGGTACAGAAAATATATTTAAAAAAATCATAGAAGAAAACTTTCCCAACCTAAGGAAAGATATCCCTATGAAAAAACAAGAGGCTTACAGAACACCAAATAGACTGTATCAAAAAAGTCACATTGTCACATGATAATCAAAACACTAAACATACAGAATAGAGATAGAATATTAAGAATACAAAGGAAAAAAAAAGCCTTGTACTTATTTTTATCCATCAAAACTTTGTATAGACTGATATTATTATTTTCAAATTAGACAGTACATGTTAGAGAAGGATCATCTTCTTGACAATTCAGGTTAAAAAAATGCTCAGTAGAACACTGTGTTTCCAAGAGATAAACATACTATCTTACAAGCAGTGAAGATCTCCCACAACACTCACACCTGCTAGATACCAGAGAAAGAGGGCTACAACAAACATATAAAGGCACAGAAGAAGCAATATGCATTCCAGGTTCTAGAGCCCTGTGACATTGCTAACACAAGATTGGCCCGTCAGATAATTTTCTTCTGGTGGGCTGAGACCTGCAACTTCAATAACCACTCACTGCTCTTCTGGCATGGCAGGAGACAGAGAGTAAACTGAACTCCACAGAAGCTAAGATAAAAGACTCATAAGAACTGAGATGAATTTTTAGGGAAAGTACTGACTGACATTGGAAAGGAGGAACCTCAGTAAGATTAAGTCAAGTAGCTTGTTTATGCTTGGCAGGTGGTTTTAAATTGGCTTCTGTCTAGCAGATGTAGGGGAGACTAGTAGTGATTTCCTTGATGATTTCATAGAAATGTGTCTGCTCTGTCTACTTGAAAGCCATCCATGGTTTGTAAAACAAAGACTTGCAAGTTTTATCTGAAGGGACAGTGAAAATTTGGTATTACACCTATATTTTATAAAGTAATTATTATGCATAATACAAATCAATAGTTTAGGAAAATGAAGAAGCAAGTCTAAAGTAAAGATAAGACAATATTGAGATCAAGTTGTTCACTCCTAAAGATTTAATATAACACAAAGATACCAATGAATATGATACTGTCTAATGGTATTTTAAAACTCATATTACCTATTTTCATATATGCCACTATTCTAGCACTACTTCATATCCACTTGTCACACAAGAAACTAAACCTTGAATTATTTGAATAGAAATTATTGAAGAAACAGTTGGGGCTCTAGATACACTAACCTATTATGTTGCATATATGGAAGGCAATGTAAAATAATAGTGAGTGGGTATTCTTTAGGAATATACCCAAAAGTGCTGTTTCTGGGTTTTGAGGTAGACTGCTTCCTGATTTGAGAACTCATTGTACTTATTTCCAAAGTAGTTGCACAAGTTTGCACTCCCACCTTCAAATACAGAGTGTTCCCTTTATTCCACAGTATTGCCAGCATAAGTGCTTTTATCTTTGCTATTCTGACAAGTGTAAGATGGAATCTCAGGGTTGTTTTTATTTGCATTTCTCTGATGGATAAGAATATTGAATATTTATTTGATGCTCAATCATACAACAAGGACGTGTGCTCAACTATGTTCATAGCAACAATATTCATAATAGTCAGAACCTGGAAACAAAATGTGGTACATTTACATAATGGAGTACTATGCAGCAGAAAAAATGACACCTTGAAATTTGAAGGCAAATGAATAAATCTAGGAAAAAACATATTGAGTGAGTGCTTTGGGACAATGGTTTGTACCCTGTCAATTGTATTTTAATAAAACACTGATTGGCCAGTAGCCAGGCAGGAAGTATACGTGGTACAACCAGACAGGAAGTAGAGGCAGGTCAATAAGAACAGGAGAATTCTGGGAAGAAGGAAGTCCTAGTCTATGGTTATTACCCAGCCTAAAAGGAAACAAGATGTGACTTCCTTTCCGAGAAAGGTACTGAGCCTATGGCTAACCTAGACAAAAATAATGGGCTAATATAAGTTATAAGAGTTAATAAGAAGTCTGAGCTACTAGGCCAATCATCTTTGGGGCTAAATGGCTGTGGAACCTAGTAGGACAGAAAACCTCAGCCAATAGAATGATGCCCAACATGGACAATTGCATCCACATAAAGCCTGAGAGAGCCCAACAAGTGAGATAATCCAGACCCAGAAAGACAAATATAATACATACTCACTCATAAGTGGCTTTTAGACATAAAACAAAGAATAACAAGCCTACAGTCCATAACCCCAGAGAATCTAGATAACAACAAAGAGAGACATACAAGAATCTACATAGGAAGGAGAAAAAAACAAGGTGTCCTAAATAAATTGGGAGCATGGGGGTCACAGAAAAGGGTAAATGGGAGAGGGGAGCAGAGAAAAATGGATAGCTCAATAAAAACAATAAAAAAGAAAATAAAATGAAACTAATACATATTTTAAGTGCATTTTCAATTGGAAGGTTATTAAATGGTAAAGGAATGTATATATGAGTAATATGTATGTTAGTTTCTTTCTATAGATGTATACTAATAAGTATATGTGTTAAGAATTTCATAAATTCATTATTTGATATAAAATGAAAAAAGAAACAAATTTATTTGTTTCTTAAATTAAAAAAAGTAATGGTGAATGGAAGATATGGAGACAAGGAGATAAACAGAAAACCGTCACCACATCAGGGACTTACAAGCATCAAGCAGAAACCTACTAGAAATATCTTGTATAGTCAGTCTTCCACAGTTTGTAGTTGAGCCTTATCTCCATAACTGAGCTGCTGACTTTCTTTTCCCACTAAAGGCATTTTTATATCACGGGGTATAAACAACAGTAACTTTTTAAAATACAATTTAATTATTTTATTTTATTTTATTTATTAGATTTAAAAAAATACCATTCCAAGTTCCCATTCCTTCCCCTCCTCCCATTCCCTCCACACAACCTCCACCCCACCCCCTCCAATCCTCAGAGAGGGTAAAGCACATTGTTTTGTGGAAGGTCCAAGGCCCTCTCTACTATATCTAGGTTGAGGAAGTTATCCTCCAAAGAGAATAGGTTCCCAGAAAGCCAGTACATATACAGTAGGGATAAATCCTGGTGCCACTACCAGTGGCCCCTCAGTCTTCCCCAGTCATGCAACTATCAACCACACTCAGAGGGACTAGTTTGGTCCTATGCTTGTTCCTTCCGAGTCTGGCTGGTGTTGGTGAGCTCCCATTAGCTCAGGTAGACTGTTTCAGTGGGTGAAACCATCATGGTCTTGACCTCTTTGCTCATATTTCTTATTCCTCTCGCTCTTCAACTGGACTATGGCAGCTCAGTCCAGTGCTTCACTGTGTATCTCTGCATCTGTTTCCATCAGTTGCTAGATGAAGGTTCTATGGTGATAATTAAGATATTTATCAGTTTGACCACAAATCGAGATGAGGCCCCCTCTCCTCTATTACTTAGGGTCTTAGTTGGAGTCAGCCTTGTGGATTCCTGGGAATTTCTCCAGAGCCAAGTTTCTACTAACACAATAATGTCTCTCTCAATCAAGATATCTCTTTTCTTGCTCTCATCTCTGTCCTTCCTCCATTTCAACTATTCCATTCCCTCAAGTTCTCCTCAACCCTCCTCTTCTCCACTTCTCTTCCCCTTCCACCCTCCCCTTTCCCCCCACTTTCCCTTTTATCCCCATTTTCAATTTGTCAGGCAATCTTGAGTGTCCAATTTTCAAGTGGATCTACATATGTTTTTCTTTGGGTTTACCTTATTATTTAGCTTCTCTAGGATCATGAGCTATATAAGCTAAATGTCCTTTGTTTATAGCTAGTATCCACTTATGAGTGAATACATATAATGTTTACCTTTTTGGGTCTTGATTACTTACTCAGGATAGTGTTTTCTAATTCCATCCATTTGCATACAAAATTTAAGACGTCACTTTTTTTTTCCCACTGAGTAGTACTCTAATGTGTAAATGTGCCACTTTTTTTTTGTTTATTCTTCAGTTGAGGGTCATCTAGGTTGTTTCCAAGTTCTGGCTATTACAAACAATGCTGCTATGAACATAACTGAAAATGCCTTTGTAGTATAATTGAGCATCTTTTGAGTATATGATGAAGAGTAGTAATGCTGGATCCTGAGGTAGCACAGACACTAAGAGCAACAATAAATAAATGGGATCTCCTGAAACTGAAAAGCTTCAATAATGCAAAAAACACAGTCAATAAGACAAAAAGGCAGCCTACTGAATGGGAAAAGATTTTCACCAACCCCACATCAGACAAAGGAAAGATCCCCAAAATATATGAAGAATTCAAGAAATTTGACATCAAAATTCCAAACAACCCAATTAAAAAATGGAGTAGAGAACTAAACAAAGAATTCTCACCAGAAGGATCTCAAATGGCCAAAAGACCCTTAAGGGAATGTTTAACATCCTTAGCCATCAGAGAAATGCAAATTAAAACAACCCTGGGATAGCATCGTACACATGCCAGAATGGCTATGATCAAAAAAACACCAATTATAGCTTATGCTGGAGAGGATGTGGAGTAAGGTGAACACTCATCCATTGCTGGAGGGAATGCAAACTTGTGCAACCACTTTGGAAATCAGTATGGTGGTTTCTCAGAAAATTGGGAAACAACAGCAACTTTTACTGGAATTAGTTCACTTATTTCCAAGGATCCAATGTTTACAATATCCTTAGAAGTTTATTTTACCTATTACAAAGACAGGCATCCAGACTGACTAAGTGCATGGGGACACTTGACATAGACATGCTTTCAATTAAAGTCAGGCTTAGGATTGGACAATCTCACCTTCAGAGTCATCTCTCACATCAAATCTCACATGACAGTTTATCAAAATGTACACTGCAACCACCTGTATTGGGAGTTGAATATTTTTGAATTTACAATTTGGACATTTAATCCAGGCAACTATGCAGGATGCATCAGCCATACCCAGAATTAAATCTCTCCTATAGCAAATTTCATAAAACTAAGACTGCATTCATCAATATGTTGGGAGTGGTTTTAAATTTTATGTTTTATAGCTTTATTTTAGTCTGTGTATTTTGACAGTTTTAGAATAATAAACTTAGATTTAAGTCCCAAAATAAAACTCATATTTTATTTCAAGACATATCTACTAAACAAGTTGTAATTGGTCTTAATAATAAAATCCTGGAGCCTGATAAAGGGGTAAATGCTGAAAAATCAGAGAGAGCATTTGGAGCCTATTACCTTGCTAACTCCTCAGCCAAAAGGGGGCTGAGTTCCTGTATCCTCCTGCCTTATATTCTTCTTTCTGCCCAGGTATATCACTTTTTTGTCTGTTTGTACAGACCTCCAGACCTCTGTGGTTAAAAAATGGTTAGCTTCAGCCTCTAATCTTCAGGAAAGCGCTATGTATTAGAACACAAACAAAATATCACCACACATATCATTACAGATTCCAGTATTTTAAATGATAGCAATGCAATAATAACCTCTGTATTCCCACCATCTGTATGAAAGGAAATCAATATTTATATAACTCTAACTCAAGATAATCTCTAAGATTAAATTTATTATCTGTGTTTGGCTGATACAGGATATCACTGAAAGACAAACAGTATAAATGAAGATATAATTTTTAACTAGTAGTACCTCAGCAGAATCAGTTATGGAAATATTTGAATATTTTAGAGACTCAGAAAGAAAATAGCTCTCAATATGCATTAAAACTTTCCACTGATGGTTAAAAGTTAAATGTATGATTTCAGATTTTATATTTACACTATGTAAGCCTAAAAAATGCTCTGGACAAAAGAGATTTTTCTGTATATCAACAGGAGTAGCTACGAATTGACATTTCAGTCTTTGCTCATAATCACAGTGTTTTGACAGACAGTAGATAGCATCTAGTCCAAAAATTGTTCTATGAAGGGAACTCAGCTTCTATAGTGATCAAATTTTTTGACATAAGAAGGAAGTTAGTTACTAAGGAATAAAAGCTGAGAATTCTAGCTTCTAAGTTCTGTCTGTGTTGCCAGATTATCATTATAGATTGAATTTATTAATTTACAAAGAATTTTTTATTTTCCATGGTTAATATTTTCTGTAAGCTCCTTTCTTTTCCCCTTAGGAATATTTTATTCTGGGATAGACTATGAATTAAAATATCACTTTGACATTATGTAAAATGTTATATAAATGAGTCTTGTCACAACCCAAGTTTCTATTCTGAACTCAGACTTGATCGTCATACAGAAATAGCAGGGTGACTCATCACCAATGGTTCTCCAGAAAGGCTGGGAGCTTGTTTAAAAGTTAATAAAATTCTTCACCTCATTCTCATTAGTCTTGGCTGACAGTCTCAATCACAATTCCTCACAGACAAAAATAGAATCATGGAAATTTCAAAGGCTGCATGACTGGAGGTAAAATCAACCTGTGCAGACAGCCAAACCAATTAGCTTGCCTCAACTGGTGAGCACCTACAATGGAGAAGGCACTGAAACTCAGACAGTGATGAATGAAGTTTCTCTCTCCTCTGACAGAGGAGAGAGTTGGCAGTCTTCAGAAAGAGGAGAATAATTTGACCTTTTGATGTTTAACAGATTTGTCAATTGCTGTCATCAATGCTACTTTTTTATCTGTACCTAAGTGTGTGTATTTTTTATTTTCACTTTACTAAGAAAAACGTTGATAAACTTAGATCCCCCAAGTTCACTAATCTCTTAGTTGTTGATTATATTTGCCACATATACTGAAGATAAATGTATAAATAAAATAAGTTCTGAGAGTATTAGCTCACATAACTTGATGGTTTATAAACCTTGGAGAATTTTCTATTTCTTAGTACTTTAAATAAAGACAAGCTACAGAAATGCATCAAAATTTATTACATAGACATGGTAGTGCATGGCTTTAGTACCATGTACTTGTGATGCCAAAGTAGGAGGATCAAAAGATGCAGACCAAGAAAAACTGTCTCATTCCTCAGACATAAAAACAATCATAGACATAAAAACTAATCATTCAAACACAATTAACCATCTATATATTGTAAAATATACATGTATATTATATACATGCTTACATGCTTTCCCAACTATAATCTTTTCAGTCTTCCTAGATTGCTTGAATTTATGACATATCCTGTAATACACATTGCTCAATAGAACAATTGCCACAAGTATTTCAGAATGAAACAGACTCTAGAAATCTCCCAAGCTAATAGTCCCTCCTTTTTCTCATGCAGTAGACCAAATCTGAGAAGGCAAACTGATTCCAAAAGATGCAATATTTGGATAATTAATGACAAAGACTGGATAACACAAAAAGAAAAATTATTTTGGAGTTAATGACTCTGACATTTTCCTGTTTTATAAGATCCATTTTATTTGGTTTCTCGGAAGATATTGGAGTTAACTTGTCCATTCCTAAATAAAGAAATGTTGATATATTATTCATTAATTCAATAATTAGTTATAATGCCCATTGCAACAGCTTATAAGAGTACATGTTGTTTACTAATCCATCTTAAAAGTTAGTGTTCTACTTACTCCAATATTTAAAATTCAAAACTCTGTTTAAAACAATGTCCTTTAAAAATTCAAGTAATGGCTGAACACGATGGCACACACCTTTAAACCTGTATTTAGGAGGCAGAGACAACAGCACCTCTATGAATTAGAGGCCAACTTGGTAGACGTTCCATGTCAGTCGAATCTACATAGCGAGACCGTGTTTTAAAAAAAGAAAGAATAACCAGATAATGAGAGATTGTGATAAAGTACATTCAGGTAATATCAAACTTAAAATTTTAAATATTAAAAAGATAGAATTTTATGTTAGTATTATTAACAAACATAATTTGTTCAGCACATAATATAATCTAGAGTAATGATAAGTATTTTTCAAGTATTTTCTAATTTAGTCCTCCGGACACATGTATTTTGTATTAATTATCACTTTTAGTTTACAAATGTAGGAACTAATACTTGAAGAGCACCAATAATTTCCTTAAAACCACATGTAGTAAAATAATTAAGACATAGAAAAAATATTTTTATTAGAAACCAAACACCCTCTTATATTTTCATAAAGAGATTTGACAATGTTTTCTGATAATATTAAATTGTTTTATTGGGCTTACTGACTTAACTCTATATTGCTAATGGTGAGAATCTTACTATTAAAACTACCTTGTCTAGTGACAGTTGATCATGTTGGAGAAAATATGGTGTTATATTATTTAAACAGTCAGTTTTATATAATTCAGTGAGATGGTACTGAAAACTAGGTTTCTTTGAGAGAATATTGCAATAAATTCATTTAGATAAAATCCATTATGGCCAAGAATTTAGGTTAGCATATATAAGACATTCATGCACACTAAATTTATAAATATTATAGCAAGATTTTTCTTCTTTTTGTGGAGAGAATAGTGACAAGAAAACCGTGAACCTGGAAGACTGAGAACTGAATATGACCAGAGTATATTTTGTCAAACTCCCAAATAATTAAAAAAATGTTATGTTGGGGAAAAGTAGAAATGGATGAGTCAAGCATTTATCTTTAATGCTTGCCTTTTTAAAAGCCTGAAAATCATATTTTTCCATCTTTTCATTTCTAATTTCCAAGAAATAACATGTTATTTGATAGACGTTTCTATTGAGTTAAAAAGATCTATTGGTAAAACATTCATTGAACAAAAAATTTTGCAAAAGTCGTGGAAAGAGCTCTTCAAACTTCGTGTATTTTAGCTTCTGACTTGAAAAATTTCTCTGACTTGTTAGCTTTAAAAGAATCACTAAATGGAAGGGGCATACTAAGTTTTAAAGAAATTCTCAACATTTTAAGCTAAGAACTCATTTGATTTGATTGGTACTTCCACTTAAAACATGCAATTAAATAAACAGCATTTATCTGATCTCAATATACAAATAGTGATGTGACTGTTGAACACTGTTCTTCCCATGTCCATACGACCTCAGGTTGAAGAGTTGGAGGGGTGGAGCAGTGGTTAAAACCACTTACTGCTCTTCTAGAGGACCCAGGTTTATTTCCCAGCTTTCCTGTTATCAGGCTTTCAATTCACCAGGGATCTGATTCCTTCTCCTGTCCTCTGCAACACCTTCTCAGAAATGTTACGCAAAACATACACGGAGATACACACACAAACACACACAAAGAGAGAGAAACAATAAACTTACTCAAGACTGAAAAAGACCAGTTGCACATGGACAGACACAGAAAAAGTAACACAATCTAAACTAATATTTGTGGCATAATTGTGCTTATGTATGTAAGAGTGTTTGTAAAATATATATTGAAATCACTTAGATTCTTATTATTTTGTGTATGCACATGTATGCCCATGGACACATGTGTGTGTGTGCATGTATATGTGATTGCGTGAATGTTTGTTTGCCTTAGTTGACAAGTGGAGGTCAGAGGAAAACCAAAGTATTTGCTTCCCTCCCAGTGGTGGGATTAGGCAACTCTAGTTTGTCACATCTGTCCAACAACTGCCTGTGCCTGCTGAGTCATTTACTAGCTGAAAATTAAAATTTTTTTTGGTGCATAAAAGCATAGTAATTTAAATATTTATGGAATATAAAATGTGTACCCCATACTTATGACATATAGGAGATAGTACATGGAGTCCATATATTTACACATTGGGAAATGCTAAAATCAATTTAACAATCCATTTATGTGTTTTGCATTTTGGAGAGCAAAAATTCTAATTCCTTGCTTTGAGTGTGCAAACTTTCTTTTTTCTAGTCTTCTGTTCTGCACAGTCGCTCATGTTTAAAGATTAACTTGAAAGTACCATAATATTGGGCTGTTGTGGTAGTGCTGGTGATGCTGGTGGTGGTGGTGGTGGTGGAAGTGGTGGTAGTACATGTGTGTAAATCTATCCTTCCACAGATTTTTCTTCTCATCAGGACTTATCATGTTTATTTGCTCTTGGTTAGTATGATGTTTCAGCTGGGAAATCAGCATCATTATTTGAAAGGTATGCTGCCCATTTTCAACAGAGTGTACAGAAGGTTTTGAGTTCTGCTTTCAAAATTTGCTAAAGTGCGGCCTCAGAAAGCCTTTTCCCAAGAGGTGATACACTTTAGTCACTGATATATGAGCTTTCTGTGTTATTTCTGTATGTTACCATCATCATAGAAAATGGGCCTTTCTGATGGGTCACAGTAGAACATTCTCATGGGTGATCTGCATCTCAGGAAACAGTGCAGTTAATATCCACGGTGACATCTGACTGTCTTTGAGTTTTATGCTGCTCCTCTGTAGGTACCCAGGTCTTTTTCCCTTTTCTTCCTTGGCATTTGGCAGGGCTGTTTGACCTCTGGCCCCTGGAGATTCTGCACTAGCACTGGCTTGAGGGTAGCTTTGAAAGAACTTGGCTGTCTTTGTTATGATAATTCCATCTGTAAACAAGGTTGCCCCCCCCCCCCATCAGTCATGAGTTAAGAAAAATACTATAAAGTCAATTATTATTCTAGCTCCAGTTCTTTCATGGTTTATTTTTGTTTGTGTGTTGGGTAAGTGCCTAAGTGTAAAATTTAAAATGATGCTCCTTAGTTTTTTTTCTGAATGCCTATTCTAAATTTACAGATGTTCATAGCATTGTGTAGACTTCAAGTCTGACTAGTTAGAAAGTGATGTTAGGTATTTGCAAGCATTTTTAAACAAAATTTATGAATTAAAAAATCTTTGTGATTTTAATACTTCTGATAAACAAAAGCACTCATGCACAAATAGCTATTTATAACTTTATACCTCTTGATATTCCTGTGACTAGATCTATGTTGAAACACCTAATGTGTGTCTTAACTATGGATAAGCAAATGACTATCAATAATTAAATATACACCTATGAAAATGTAAAAGGATGAATTGCCATTGGAGATTGATAAAAGTTCCTACAAAATTGTGAGGTTTGCTATTTTATTTTCATGACATTGGCTATTAATAGTAAAATGGATCAAAAAAAGTAAAACAATTGTTACTGATTTTAAATTCACTATGATAATACAGCTAAGGGATGTACTCACAGAAGATGTAAAGAACAGCAAATTTTCCTGGTACATGCAAGGATAATGCTACATACTAGTGGATCTTAACTGCCAATGTTCTGTGTGTCCCTCACATCTTTCCTTTTAATATAAAAAGTAGTCAATGGCTAGCTCAGTCTGGGTCCGTCCTTAACCTGATCTGCCAGAATTTGTTGACTCCCCTTGGGAGGAGCAGATGTGGGTGTTGGGGGGGGCAAGGTGTGGGGATGGAAACTGGAAGAGGGGAGGGAGGGGGAACTGTGGTAGGTACATAGCATAGAAAACCTTTTATATAAATGAAAGGAAAAATAGTGAAAATTGACATCATTACATCAAAGAAGAAAAAATGAGGTCTTCAGAGATCTGCTTAGTTTAAATAAAGTAAAATTTTCACTTTAATCTTTAATCATGGATACTGGTATTGAAATAATAAGATAATATTTAAACCAAAATATCTGTTTGTGTGTAGGGAAAATAGCTGAGTGTATAAAATATTTGTCTTTCAAATGTGGGGGTCTGAGTTCAAATTCCCAGAACACACATGACAGCAAGCATGATAGGATATATCTGCAATACTAGACCTCCTACAGTTAGTCAAAATTCAGAGACAGAAAATCTTCAGTAGCTTGGCAGTGAGATAACCTGCTACATTTATAGGTGAACAGCGAGAGATTCAGACTAATCAAGGTGGGTGGATAAAAGGCCTAAATCAGAGATTGCCATTTGACCTCCGTATGCGTGCTGGGGCCCAAGAACACCCTCATGCATATGTATCAGTCACACACAGATAACAACCCTCATCACAATACACATAGACAACACCCCCATGGTCTATGGCGCGTGCGCACACACACACACACACACACACACACACACACACACACAAAGAGAGAGAGAGAGAGAGAGAGAGAGAGCGAAAGAGAGAGTGAGCAGCATGTATCAAACTGACAGCCAATAAGGTATGCATTTTATAACAACTGTTATTTTGCCTGATTGTGTTATTTTGCTCCCTTAAAAAGTTGTTCTTGGTCTGTTACCTCACTTAAAATAATGTTTTCTAGCTCCATCTATTTGCCTGCAAATTTCAAGATGTCATCATTTTTTCCAATGTGTAGTACTCCATTGTGTAAATGTCCCACATTTTCCTTATCCATTCTTTGGTCGAGAGGCATTTAGGTTGTTTCCAGGTTCTGGATATGACTTGCTCTTTACTCCTCAGAAAATATGAATGTTAATATTAAGAAATAATGATAATCCCAGCACTCAGGAAGCAGAAGCAGAAAGATCTCTGTAAGTTTGAGGCCAGCTTGGTCTACAGAGTGAGTTCCAGGACAGGCTACAAAGCTACACAGAGATACCCTGACTCAAAATACAGAAGCAAGAAAAAAAGAAAAAAGAAAAAGTAATAATGATATTGGGTGATCTTAGTTCTAATTAGATGAAATATCTTATGATAACCCTTTATTATTAATGATAATTATTATTAGTCATTATTATTATTATAAATGAAAAGGAAAAGAAAGGGAAGAAAGAAGGGAAAGTTGGGAGGGAGGAAAAGAGGAGAGGAAGATAGTGTGGAAGTGGAGAGAAGAGAAGGTAACGTGAATAAATTATGAAACAAACTAAAAAGTGGAAAATATTAATCAGGTAATTTTGTAGATGAATGCTACACTTTTTTTCTAATTAAAAAATTCTTTTCTTATCTTTCTCATCATTTCTAAAAGTTGTTTACAAATTAACTTCTGCTTTGTGACTATTTGCTACTGCATATTTTATTTTTGACCTCTGAATTTTGCTTGCATCTTTGCTATTTCTTGCTCATATGCATTTCCTTTTGATTCTAATGTGGTGTTATTTTATCTGGTGAAAGTAGACCTTTGGTTTCACTTACTTTCTTCTCTACTAAATTCATAGGATTCTGTAACATTCTCTATAAACGTGAGTTCCTAATAATCATTTATATATCATGTATGTACACGTAGATTATTTTTGTATTACTTATGTTTGAATTTTTGTTATGATTTAGGTACTGAGTTTAGTAAAACAAGCACATTTTGTAGTTTCCAAATATCTTCAAGTTTAGGTGACCAGACACTTTTGTGTTCTGAAAAGTCATATTGTTAAAAGGAGTGCTCCTTACTAGTCAAATGCTTGGAAATTATCTGAGGCTTTTGCATGAATAGTTATTTCATTTCCTGCATACATTATGATATTATTCTAGATTCTTTGGTTTTAAATTTTAAGAGAATTTTTTATTGATTTTTATGACCTTTTTCTTTTTCTCTGTTACCCTCCCTTTGTTTCACCTCCCCTTCAACCCTCCCTCAAGGTCCCCATGCTCCCAATTTACTCAGGAGATCTTGTCTTTTTCTATTTCGCATGTAGTTTAGATCTATGTTTGTCTCTCTTAGGGTCCTCGTTGCTGTCTAAGTTCTCTGGGATTGCAACTTGTGAGCTGGTTTTCTTTGCATTATGTTTAAATTTTAGGAGATTTTTTTTAAAGAAATTCTGATCATTCATCAGCATCATCTTGGTATGTCTATATATCTTTCTAAAGTACAGGAATTCTCACAAAATATATTTTTAATAAATTTGATTTAAATAAAATAACTATCCTGCTTTTTCAAAGTATTTTCATATTTCCCACTATTATGAGTATCTCATAGATTTCTAAGATCACACTTTGTGTATTATACACCTTTGTATTGAATTCTTCTGGTGTGCTTTTGCTTTAGTCCCAAAAAGATGAATATGGTATGTACTCACTCATAAGTGGATTCTAGCCATAAATAAAGGACATTCAGCCTATAATTTGTGATCCTAGAGAAGCTAAATAAGAAGGTGAACCCAAAGAAAATCATATAGTTATCCTCCTGGATAGTGGAACTAGGCAAGATTGCCAGGCAAAAGTTGGGTGCATGAGAGAGGTGGTGGGGTGGGTGTAAGGGGAGATACGGAAGGAGAAGGGAGAAGGGGAGAATTGGGGATAGCTTGGGGGAATGGAATGGTTAGGATGGAGGAAGGCTGGATATGGGAGCAGGGAAGTAGATATCCTAATTAAGGGAGCCATTTTAGGATTGGCAAGAGTCTTGACTCTAGAGGGGTTCCCAGGTCCAAGGAGATGTCCCCAGCTTGTTCCCTGGGCAGATGGTAGGACTGATCTAATGGGAGCTCACCAAGGCCAGCTGGACTGGGACTGATGGAGCTGTACTCTCTGAATGTGGCTGTCATGAAGGCTGACTGAGAAGCCAAGGACAATGGCACTGGGTTTTGATTCTACTGCACGAACTGGCTTTGTAGAAGCCTGGTTCGTTTGGATGCTCACCTTCTTAGACCTGGATGGAGGGGGGAGGCCCTTGGACTTTCCACAGGGCAGGGAAGCTTAACTGCTCTTCGGACTGGAGAGGGAGGGGGAGGCGGAGTGGGGAGAGTAGGAGGGAAATGGAAGGTGGGGAGGAGGTGGAAATTTTTAATTAATAAATAAATAAATAAAAAAGAAATTTTTCATAAACTTTCAAGTCCACTATAAAGCCACTATGAAGTCGGTCAATGTTCTATAGTTGTAATTTTTGATAAATAGTTTGATTTGGTTAATTTTAAACATGCTGATTTTTTTGCAGATTTTTGACTTTGTTCATTCTTACAACCTTATTTTTCTTTCAATTTTTTGTGTTTTTTTTTACTTTTATTTTTAATTTTTACTACCCAGAATATAAGCTTACTATATATAGCAAAAATTCTACTTTGTTATTTATACATTCAGGTGTAGCATGAGGGCCGGCTTGTTGGGGTACCTGTTCCACCTGGTACCCCATAGCCGGCAAGTCCCAGAGAAATTCAATCACACAGAGATCTCTATAAGTTATAAAGCTGATTGGCCCATTAGGTCAGGCTACTTATTAGCTCTTATAACTTTTGTTACCCCGCTATCCTTATCTACGTTAGCCACATGGCTCAGTCCCTTTCTCAGCTGGGCAGGTTACATGCTACCTCTTTGGTGGTCTGGGCAGGAATGGCAGAGGGAGCTTCCTCCTCCCTAGCCTTCTCCTATTCTCATTGCCCCGCCTCTACTTCCTGTCTGGTTACCTGGTCAATCAGTGTTTTATTAAAATACATGATTGACAGAATACAGACAATTCTCCCACACCATTTCCCTCTTTTTTATTTTTTATTACTTTATTGTTTTTTAGAAAGTAATTTTATTAAATTATAAAAGTTTCCATTTCTGCCCCTCCTCCCAACACCCTCCCTCTCCCCCTACTCCCTCTCCTTCTCCCTCTCCATCCCTAAGAGCAGTCAGGGCTTCCTGCCCTGTGGGAAGTTCAAGTTCCTCCCCACTCCCTCCAGGTCCAGGAAGGTGAGTGTCCAGACAGACTGGATCCGCAAAATTCAGTATATGCAGAGGAAACAAGTCCAAGTGTCATTGTCAATGGCTTTTCAGAAAGACTCCGGGCCAGCCACATTCAGAGAATTCGGCCACATTCAGAGAATCTGGTTGGATCGTGTCCTCGTTCAGTCCCAGTCCAACTGGCCTTGGTAAACTCTCATTAGAGAGTTTTTCATTTTCATTTCCTTTTTCATTTTCTTCCTCCTTCTGCTCCTCATTTGGACCTTGGGGGGTCCGGTCAGTCCGGTGCTCCAATGTGGGTCTCCGTCTGTATCGCTATCCATCATCGGATGAAGGTTCCCTCTGGTCTTGCCTTTTTTGCTCACATTCTCTTTCCTTCAGCTTCTCGTTTGGACCTAGGGAGTTAAGTCCAGTGTTCCAGTGTGGGTCTCTGTCTCTATCTCCATCCATCGCCAGATGATGGTTCTATGGTGATAAGCAAAATATTCATCAGTATGGATATGGGCCAAGGCCGTTTCAGGCACCCTCTTCTCTGTCCAGAGAACAATCTGGGGATCTCTCCTTGGACCTGGGATCCCATTTATAATCAAGTCTCCTGTAAACCCTAAAATGACTCCCTTAGTTGAAATATATTCTTCCCTGATCCCTTATCCATCCTTCCTCCCTCCCCCCCATCCCAGTCCCCCGAGCTTTCCCCATTGCTCCCCTACTCCCTTCTCTCTAACCCTCTCCCCTTCCAACAACCCTCCCACCCCACCCCCCCATGCACCCGAGGTTACCTGGGACTCTTGTCTATTTCCAATCTCCAGGAGGATATAGCCAAACTCAAAAACACCAATGATAGCCTATGCTGGAGAGGATGTGGAGTGAGGGGAACACTCATCCATTGTTGGTGGGAATGCAAACTTGTGCAGCCACTGTGAAAATCAGTGTGGAGGTTTCTCAGGAAACTGGGAGTCAACCTCCCTCAGGACCCAGCAATTCCACTCTTGGGAATATACCCAAGAGATGCCCTATCATACTACAAAAGCATTCGTTCAACTATGTTCATTGCTGCACTATTTGTAATAGCCAGAACCTGGAAACAACCTAGGTGCCCCTCAATAGAAGAATGGTTAAAGAAGGTGTGGAACAAATACACATTAGAGTTTTACTGAGCGGTAAAAAACAATGACATCTTGAATTTTGCATGCAAATGGATGGAAATAGAAAACGCCTTACTGAGTGAGGTAACCCAGACCCAAAAAGAGGAATATGGTATGTATTCACTCATAAGTGGATTCTAACCATAATTAAAGGTCTTTGAGCCCATTATTCGTGATCTTAGAGAAGCTAAATAAGAAGGTGAACCTGATGAAAATCTTGTAGCTATCCCTCTTTTTTTTTTAAACAAAGGAAAATACCCATAGTCCATTTGTTGGGAATGTGGGCATAGTATTTCAGGCTACTTCCTGCTGGTTGGGGGCGCTGATAATCTTATGGGGAACTAATGCCAATTACCATCAAGTCCTGACTGGAATATTCTGTGAGTCTTTATCACCACAGGCAGCAATCCTGAATCAGTTCTCGATGTAGAACTCTGTATCTAGGCCATCTGTTCCTACTGGAGATTTCTCAGGTGGTCTTTCTTTATTGAACCTGATTTTTCTTAATTCAGAATGAATCCACAGCCTCTCATTTCCTGTGGAAACAAAAGCACAATATCTTCTCCAAAGTATCATACCTTTTGACTTCAATTTTGAAGCCAAGGTATTTTCAAAATATCTATCTTGGATTAATTCAGCATCATTTATAAGCAAAAGTCTTTTAGCAGCTGTTGCTCCTTCCTCAGCATTCAAACAATTCAAAGAGAGCATAATAGCATACAGTATCAAGATTCTCTGTGTATTTTCCATCTTTATAAAACTTTATTTTAATCTCTATTTCATTTATTTTTACTTTTACTTTTTGAGACAGGTTCTCTGTATCTCTTTGTCCTGGAATAACTCTGTAGACCAGGCTGTCCTTGAACTCACAGAGATCCCTCTGTCTCTGCCTCCCCAGTGCTGGGCTCAAAGGTGTTTGTTACCACACCTTGAACTCACAGAGATCTGTCTGTCTCTGCCTCCCAGGCATTGGGTTTAAAGGTGTGTGCTACCACACCTTAAAGTCACAGAGGTCAATCTACCTCTGCCCCTTGAAGTCACAGAGGTCAACATACCTCTGCCTCCCAGGCATTGGGATTAAAGGTGTGTGCCACCACACCCTATTTCTCCCTTTCTTTCTTTTTTATTTTTAATGACTTTAACCTTTAGCCTGCATAAATTTTTAACACACTATAAACCATTTAGAGATTTTCTTCCTCTTTGAATCTCTCTTTACTGTATATCTCTCTTTTTCTGACCACATGAGCCTTTAACTTACAAAGCAATATGGAAAGTCATGGCTTTGATGGCTAGATCCAGCCCATTCATTAGCTTTCCAGCCTCATGGCAGAGGTACTGCTGGAGCCATTTTTATTGCCACAACTCTGTGGCGTTTCAAGGGCCCTGCCAGCAAGCAAGCTGCAGCATTCTGCTCACAGACCACACTCAGTCGGACTGCCTGCCTGAAAGAGTCAGAGTTTGTCCTGGCAGGACAGCCCAGAAAGCCAGCATTTTAAAACAGCAGCACAACTTTTTCCTGCTATGGCTGAAAATCGAAATGCATGCATTCAGCTTTTCACCAACACCGTTTAAGTATTTCGTGGCAGGACCTCTAAATGAGCTACTAGTTTTGCAGCTAAAGCTGAGTCAGGAAGCCTCTCTTAGATGAGAGCATTTGCTTGCCTCTTACAAGCAGAGCAGACCCGAGAAATTGCTACTACCAAGAAAACATGCTTTACTCTATTCTTTCCCAAACTTTCTCAGGCTTTCTGTGGATTCAGTTACCCACGTGGGCGCCATCTTTAACATGAGGGGCCGGCTTGTTGGGGTATCTGTCCCGCCCGGTATCCCACAGCTGGCATGCCCCAAAGAAAAAATCATACATAGGACTCCATAACATTATAAACTGATTGGCCCATTAGGACAGGCTTCTTATTAGTCCTTGTAACTTATATTAATCCATTATCATTATCTATGTTAGCCACATGGTTTAGTACCTTTCTCAGCTGGGCAGGTTACATGCTACCTCTTTGGAGGTCTGGGCAGAAATGGCAGAGGGAGCTTCCTCCTCCCTAGCCTTCTCCTATTCTCATTGCCCCGCCTCTACTTCCTGTCTGGTTGCCTGACCAATCAGCATTTTATTAAAATACATGATTGACAGAATACAGACAATTCTCCCGCAACATTCAGGTGCTGAAAACAGTATAGGGATTCAGTTGATATGGGCTAAATGAATCTAGGAATATGTAAAAAGTAAAGATACGTGCAAATAAAATTTTATAATTATAAATATAATCCTAATTTCTTGACTATTTTTTATATAAAGAGAGTATAATATGTGATTCTTAGAAATGATCAATAGACTTTGCACAGATGAAGCCAAATGACCATAACATCATTGAACATAATATGGTTTACTCTTGAGCATATATTCCAAAAATACTCAATCAGACTACAAGGACACTTGCTCAGCAATGTTCTTAGCAGCATTATTTGTAATAGCCAGAAACTAGAAATAACCTAGATCCCCCTTAACTGAAAAATGGATGAAGAATATGTGGTAAATTTGCACAATGGAATGTTATTCAGCGATATAAATCAATGGCATCGAGAAACTACCAGGCAAATGAATGGAACTGGTAAAACCAATCTGAGTGAGGTAACCCAGAGTCAGAAAGACAAAACATGGTATATATTCACTCATAAGTGGATATATTAGAAGTAAAGCAAAGGATAACCAGACTACAGTCCGCCGCTCCAGAGAATCTAGGTAATAAGGAAGATCCTAAGAGGGATATATGGATCACCCTGGGAAGGGGAAATAGATGAAATCTCTTCAGTAAATTTGGGGAAAGGGAGGGCTGTAAAAGGAAGGGGATGGGAGATGGGAACATGAGGGAATGGACTGATTTACTGGGGTGGGGAGACGGAATAGGAAAGCCATGAAACAGAGACCTTGATAAAGAGAGCCACAATTAGGGAGAAACCTAGTATGAGGGAAATTCCCAAGAATCCAAAAGGATTATATCAGCTAAAATTTCTAGTAATAGTGTATTGGGTGCCCAAACTGGTATTATCTGTAATCAGATTGGTGAACACCACAACTATCATCCAGAGAGGTTTTCAATTTTATAAAACAGAAATCAGCATTAGTAAGATTATATTCCTTCCTGAAGCTTCAGGAGAATTGTATGCTTCCCAAACGATTGATCTTCCCAGCTGGAACAATTTCCTTGCGATCTAGAGTTGAAGGTCTTTAACCAGGGTTGTCAGCCTGATGTCTGTATTCATCCCAAAGGCTGCCTGTTTTCTTGCTCATAATTTCTTGTACCAGCAATAAACCAGGCCTCTCTCATGCTTGGAATGCATCCTATCTGTGAATTCAAAATTCTCTGCTTTCAAGGGTTTCGAATGGAGCCAGTATGACAGTCAGGTCAGCTTTCTATTTGAAGCTCAACCTGAAACTCAGATGTAGAATCCCTTTTGCCTTATGGTACACAAAATTTTCTTTTCTTTTTTCCCTCTTCAGGAGAATCCCCCACTTTTTCTAGTGAAAACAAATTCTTTTTTTAAACAATATTTCCTGGCTACAGTTTTCCTTCTTTCTATTCCTACCAGTTCCTCCCTACATATGGAAATCCAATCCCTTGCTGTCCCTCATTAGAAGGTAGTTATAATAAAGAGGCATTTGGTATAGACTTCCTCTGTGATCCAGCCTCATCTTACATACAAAATGTGTTAAGTATGTTGTAAGAAGCATGCAGAAAATATATACAATACTGAAATCTTTTCTTAAAACAGGCAAAACATTTTCATATATCTATCTCCCTACATTATATCTCACTTTCATCTTCAAACACACACACACACACACACACACACACACACACAAACACACGCACACACACACACATGTTTTCCTCAAATGTATAAATACTGAGTTAAGTTATTTTCCCCATCTACTCTCTAATTTTTTAACTGAACTGTTAGTGTACAAACAAAAATGAACTTTTTAAAGAAGTGATCATAATATTGAAGAAATGATTTTGATTCAGAAAGACACCAAAGAAATCTAATTGATAAAGTAGAAAAAGTCCACTCTGGTTTCTACATTTTATTTTTCTCTTGCTCCTCCCTATAGACAATAATTGTTCTATTTTCTGGTAAAGAATACATTAGCTGTCTCTGAATTACGAGTGCATTTTATTGTCTAAATATAGGGAAACAATATTGTTTTTAAAATAGGCTGTCCTGCCTTGTGTTTCTCTGTGGGAAATTAAAGGAAGGAGTGAGAATAGTTCCAGCTCCCATAGCACTGCCTACACCAGAGTAGAATAACAATTATGTTGCAGGTGGCAAACCACTCAAGGTACCTGCAGAGCACAGATAAGGTGGTTCACGGCCATCCATATCCCAGGTGGTTTCGCTTAATCTGTGGAGGAGGTATAATGCATATTAATCCAAAGAGCCTTGAACACCAGCTTTACCAAAAAAAGTACACCTGAGTCTGCTTTTCAGGATATGTTTTATAATGTATTTTTTTCTAGCTTTAATCATTATCACTGGTTATTTTTAAAGCAATCTAGAAACTCACTTTGGTACCCTACAATGTTTATCCAGAATTCTCACCCTTGAAAGATTTCCCTACAACCAAGAGGAGCAATGACACCTGGTGTGTGCTGTGTCAATGATGTTCAAAATATTGCATCTCAGCTAAAAACATTCAATCTCAGACTCTGCCTAATTTTGTGAGCTGATAACTCAAGGGAAGGGAAAACTTTCCGAAGTACGAAACATTCCATTTTTCTTTAAGGAGTTGCTAGTGCCAAACCTAAAAGCATTCCCTGCCCACTCCTACAAATATATTTCTGATTAACATGACATATTCTACATATATTTTAAAATACCATAACATTATACAAAAATTGTTTATTTACTCCATTTAATGTGTATCATGCATGTTAAAACAGAGTTTGTGATTATTTTTTATTTATTTTTAAAAATTTTCCTGAATATATGTTTACATTTTAATCACATCTCTTCTCTTTTCCTAATCTCTCTGCCTCACTTTATACGTCCATTCCATCTACAAATACACACAAGTAGGTACTTACACACACACATATAATTTAGTGACTCAAATAAATGCTGCCGTATGTGAACATGGATATGAGGATATAGCAGGAACTATAAAATCCTAGAAACAGATATTAGAGTTCAAGCTGAAGATCAGAAAAACAAATCCACCAAACCACTAGGAGAGTTCTTACCTCTACCAAGACTCACACAAATAAAGGGGCAATCCTCAATGTGACTGCAGACTGCAATGCTCTCCACCAAACTTCAATACTCCTCAGGCCTTTCCTGCCTTATGTTCCTCTCTCAGCCCAGCCATCACTCCTGTCTCCACATCCCTAGTGCTGGGATTAAGGGCATGGGATCCCACCTTTGAGTGGGCTCTGTTTCTCATTTAGACATATTCAATCTTGTGTAGTCCAAGGTGGCCTTAAACTAACAGAGATTCCTCTGCCTCTGTCTCCCAGGTTCTGGAATTAAAGATCTGTGCCACCACTCCCTGGCCTCTATTGACTTAGCTCTGCACTCATATCTTCATGCAAGCTTTATTTATTAAAACCCAAATAAAATATCACTAATGAGTAGGTCATATACCAAAGAGAGTTTCAGAAATATATAAGTGACTGTCCTTCTGAAGAAAAGAAACTTCTTTTCCCCAGAATTTTCATGGTTTGCACAAGCTAGCTAGTGACTCAAACCTCTGTCATAATTTTTGATATATTTATTTGATTGTGAATTAGAAATTCTTTGCCTTAAAGAATTTGTAGATAAAATTAGACCCAGTATGATAATCAAGTAATCCCCACACAGAAATGTTTAACTGGCCGGACGTATGCAGGTCTTCTTTTATAACCTCTGCTGTGAGTTTATGCACGCAACAGCCATGCCATGTCTAGAGGACAGAATTTACCAAATTTGCCCTCATCATCCAGCTCTTATTTTTCCTTCAATAATATAAATGTTCTATCTAGAGCTAAACACTCATAGCCATTTAAAGAGTTATGATTCTTTGCACTAACCACTATGTATTGCAATAAAGTTTCTCTGCCCAAGGTTAAGCATCACAACTGCATGGTTATAAACACCTAAGACAGGTTGACAACATGACCATTAAACAACAACAACAAAGCACCAAAATGTGGCATCCTTGGTCTATAACTTCTCTAGTCTTGGATATAGATTGTGCTTACAGTAAAATGCATGAAAAAAAGGCTGGAATGCAGACCGAAGAAAGAAGGAAGAGGGATAATGGCTTCATGCCAGCCATAACTACAAAGTGAGACATTTTCTCAAAAACATCAGATCAAAACAGGTGTTGTATTGTCTTCCATATTCAAATTCTGAAGGACAGATTATGTGAGCTGTTATAAATGGTAGGGGCTGAAGATATTATTTGTTGATTTTCAGAAGATTCAAATTTGTTCCCCAGAACCAGGTGGGTCAGCTCATGGTCACCTAAACTTGAGCTCCAGAGTATCCAATATCTTCTGGCCTGTGTAGACATAGGAACTTATGTACATATACCACATGCACACACATGTGTGCATAAAATAAATATACAAACACATGCATAATTAAAGTAAATCTTAAACACATCGTAGCACTCAAAGGAAATATTTCTGACTTTATTAATAATTTGATTGTATACATATACCTGCAATAAAAATAAATGAATCAGCTAAGTGTCTGCTCTGGTATAGAATTTTTATATCTGTACAAATACGTAAACTTTATGAACATCTGAAAGAATGAAATTGAGATTTACTGCAAGTTGGACACTTGCAGTGTGATTTTGATTAAGTTTTATTTATGTGTAGTTTGAACTAAAATATAATTGCATCACTTCTCTGTTCCATTTACTCCTTGCACCTCCTCTCATGTTCCTTACCTCTTCATCCCCTACAATTCTTGTGGGATGAATTAATTAGAACAGTCTAATTCCAATCATTGTTTCGTAGTATATATATATATATATATATATATATATATATATATATACATACATATACATATATATATGTTTCTGTAAGCAATGTCAACCCTTTCTCTGTTTACTCAATCATCCTCCAAAGTTATCTCTAATGTATAGATTTTACCCCATCTCTTTTTTCTTAAACCCTAACAAAGTTTTTTAGTTCATTTTACCTCCTATCTCTCTTACTGAAATACTGTCTATACAAATCCTTGAATGACATATTCATAACACTAAATATATCTAGTAGATATAAAATAATTTATATTGAGACCTTAATATCTATCTTTTTTGAAAGATTTCAAGGCATCACTATATAGGATACAAAGGTTGAATTCTCTACTCTAAAGCCAGAAGATACCACCAAAGATCTCCTTATATCATATATTTTAATTCCTAGTATATAATTCTTTTCATTTAAATATGATCTTAGTGTGTATATAAGAGTATCATAGCTAATCTTGGTATCATCTTGATTGGATATGTAATTCACTAAAATTCAAGCAGTTACTCAAGTCTGTGAAGTATTTCCTTTATTGAATCATTTCAGGTGGGACGAGCCACTCTAAAGATGGGTCATACTATCTAGTGACTGCCCATCTGAACACACCTACAGGGAACATTATAGTGATTGATAATTGCATTTATGTATTTGGGAATGATGTATGTCTCTAACAACAATGAATGATAAAAGGAGATCATGAATCTAAAAGAGAAAGATTTAGAAGAAGGAAAGGGAAGGGAAACTATGTAATCATATTATAGTCGCAAAGATACTTTGAATACGACATGGAAGAGCAAAGCCTTGTCTTTTTGTGTGGCTTTTGCTCTAACTGATCAGTTCATCCACACTACGGATGAGAAAACCCTGCACTAGCACTAGAAGCTCTTCCTTTGGGATTCTGACGTTTACCGAAGACAAGCTGCTCTCTGAAATCCTGCAGAATTTCAAGAGCAAATTGGACCTGCTGACATACTCAGCCTCATGGATGAAAATGACTACCAAATTCTTTCCTTTTCCATTGGAAGACAGCCATTGTTGGGCTAGCTAGATTACAGCCTATAAGCTATTCTAATGAATTTTCATTATTTATATATAAATATTCAGTCAGTTCTGTTCCTCTAGAGAATCCTAATACAAAAAGATTTCATCTTGTTTAAAAACTTCATTATCTTAAAAGTTTTGACCAAATTACTTATGTGTACTATACTATCATATTTTCCCACAGTTATATTATTTAAAGTGCTTTTGTGATTATCTATTTTTTTAATATTTTTCATCTTCATTTTTGATTACTTGTTTTCCATTGTTGGGTATTTTAAAAATAGACCTATGTTCCTATAGAAAGTTTGGTTTATGGTTCAGTTTACAACCTACAACTTTAATTATTATCTTTTTTCTGATAGTTGCATAAACTCACTAGCCTTACCCAATTAGCATGTGGAAAATGTGAAGGAGGAACTTTATATCAGATACTGCTTCCTTTACTTTGGCTGCAGCCTTCTGAAGCTTATGTAGAACTTTTAAAGTGGTTATAGTTGCATTAATTCCTAAATATTGTGTGTAACCTGAAGAAAGTGGAACAAAATATACCAACCTTCCCAGATTCTATTAGAAAGGGTTTTTGTTGTTGTTGAAAACTCAATTAAATATAACCAGCCAGTTTCCTGCAATAGAAACTTCATTTGATGACTATAGAAGTCCATTTGGGTCTTTCTTTTCCATTATTTGGCAATTGCATTTAGAATGCCTTTGTACATGAATGGATTTTAGGATGCCTCTATTGTAACACTTTCCATGTGACTTGTCAAATGATCCTTTGTTTTAGCTGTCTATTCTGTTATTCCCTTCCTCTTCCCTTTTCCCATCCCCCTCCCTATTTTATCCTGTGTTCATTGCCCCTCCTAGTCATTTTTGACTAGCTTTTTCTATAGTTATATTTTATAAATATTTCTATAAGTATATTCTATAGCTATCTCTAGGGAAATTCATCACTCTCTCTTCCCACATTCTATACCTAACCTCTGTGGTTATATGAATTGTAGCATGCTTATCAAAGATTTAACAGCTAACGTCCACATAAAAGTGAATACAAAGCATATTTGTCTTTCTGGATATGGGCTACCTCACTCAGGATAATCTTTTTCGTGTTCTTCATATATTTTAGATATTAGTCCTCTATATGGTGTGTATCTGTCAAAAGGATTTTTCTCTTTATGGTGTGTATCTGCCAAAAGTCTTTTTCTGACTTTTTAGTCTGCACACTGTTGTAGTGATTGTTTCCTTTGCTATATACAACCATATAAGTTTTGTGAGTTCCTATTTATTAATTGTTGCCCTTAATGCCTTACTTTAGGAAGTCCAAAACAACCAAGATTATTGGTTTCTCACCACAAACTCGCAAGGCACGATTGCTGAAGACAACATCTAAATAATTCATTGCGCATGATAAAGTCGAGTGGGCACCTACCTAGAGCCTTCGTCCCTGTAGACTAGTGTTTATGATACTTGAAGGTGCTTTTCACATTACCAAAAGAGAAGGGTAAACAGCAACGCCATGTGCTCTGTTGGGTAAGAACTAGAGATCAGATAATCCAGGGACCTCATAGCAAACCAAATACTACTGCTCTGCTACCGAAATGTAGTGCTAAATACTACTAGCAGGTCATAGTGTTATCCTATATTTATAGATCAGATTTTTTTCGACCATCATCAGAAAATCTTCCTTCTATGGTAAATTAAAAGAAATACAGAGTCTCATAGGTGGACAATGTGTAGACAGAGATATAGAACTTTAAGCAGTCAGTTCTAAGAGATATATCTCCAAGAATTCTCTCCTTTCATAGCTTACAGAGCTCTGCAGAACAGGAGATAGAAAGATCATAAGAGCCAAAGGGAATGGAGCACACTAAGGAAATAAGCATTTCTGAACACATCAGAACTGACACACATATGATCTCAGAGAGTCAGTGGTAGAATGCAGAGGGTCTGTATTGGTCTGTCAAATGGGGTTCCAGAACTGACAGGAGAAGTGGACACAGTCCTCCCTAACTCAGCTGCTATGTTCAATTGTTAACCACTCACAAATGGAAAATCAGTTCTCTCCAAAAGAGTCTCACTGGGTATTCAAACCACTCTTAGGGCCAGGTCTTATTCCCAATGTTAGATGGCAAACACAAAATGGACTCAAGATTCTTTTCAGAGGTTCTTTGTCTCATAAGGTTTTAACAAGATGTGTATGTGTGTGTATGTGTGTATGTATTCATGTGTGTGAGCATGTGTGTTTGTATGTGTGTGTGTATGTGTATATGCATGCATGTATGTGTGTGCATGTAGGTGTATATGTGTGTATGTGTTTGTGCTTGCATGCGTGTGTGTATGTGTGTGTGTAGCTGTGTATGTGTGTGGACTTGAGTGTGTGTGTGTGTGTGTATGTGTTTATTCGTGCATGTGTTTCCTTACAGGTCCTTTGCTTACGTATGACGGCTCCTAGTTTTGTAATTTTAGGGTATTCCTATTTTTATGATCATGTGTGTCTCTACATCTGCATGTGAATTTCATTTTTTGTCTTTGACTCTTTTTCTTCTTATTCATTTTATTCCATTCACATTTGTTTTTATTTTATTTTGATTATTTTTTAGATGCCAAGGTGTTTTTCTAAGGAGAGACAGAAAGGGTATAGATTCCAATGGGAGGAAAGATGTGGGGAATCCCAAAGGTGTTTGGGAGAGGAGACAATAGTCAGAAGCTCTCTCTCAGTCACTCCCTCTATTTCTCTCCCCCCAAATTTTGTAAATATCTTAGGTACTTATCTTATTTTTTAATGTTGCTATGTGTGAAGATATTTATATTTGTTTTTTAGTGTTATTCATCTTAACATGTTTTCTATCATCTTTTATTAACTTTCAATCTGAGAAATACCATACAAGATTGTCTTTCTAGAAGCTCTGCAATATAAGCACTTAGTGATCTGCGTTCTCCAAGTACTGTCTTATGATGCCGCCATTTTGGGGATAGGATTTAACAAGTTTTCTTCTGGGGCACAGATATCTACACAGTAGCATGTTCCTTGTTAGCAAGCCACCCTGCCTTCTCCATAGTACAAAATTCTATCCATTATGGGGGTAGAACCACAGTCTGTGCCTCCATTTCAGGATTTTATGCCTTAAGACTAAGTGCATACCTCAATATCCTTTCAGAAGTTAAGGACAATTATATAGATTTTGTTTGTTTTCTTCTTTTTGCCTTTTGATATCCTATAACAAGAATACTGAAGACAAAATTGCCATAAAGAGATTAATACCAGTGTTCAATGGGTATATTGAAATTAAATCCTTCATAGTTCCCCAAAAGATAAATACTAATTTCTTTTGTAGTTACTTTATTCAGGCAAACATATCCTTTATTGTAGTTACTGGGAGTAAGAAAACAGTTACTGGGAATGACAGTGGAACATAAAACAGCTACTCTCTATTGGGGAAGTTATGCCAAGAAGGGAACAAATACATTTTTTAACCTAAAGTAGAAGCTGCTTATTCAAGTTCAAATTTCAGAGATGTGTTTTGCTCTTCTGCTTGTCAGAATCTTACCAAAGTACTTGAATAATGTTTTGCTTATAACTGAACATTATAAATGAGTATAACTGTCAAGTGATTTTGTGCGTGTGTAGATAGATTATATACACTTCAAGCCAGTCTTCATTACCAGAGAGAAATTTTTATTTCACATTTTAGTTTAACAAAAACTTTATTATAGAAGAGAAAATTAATATGATAAAATATGTAGTTCATGATACTACCATCTGTTTATCTTTAAATGAATAACAAAGTAATGTATTTGCATGTGATTACCAAACAGTACAACTTCACAGAAATGAAAAAAGAATGAACTCAAAACTTTCCATTTTCTATGTTTGCTGCCACTTAACTTTCCTTGCTAAATATTAGTCCTAGCAGTGGCTTTTCATGGTTGATGTACTCTTGGTCCTTAAGCAAAGAAATGGGGACACAGAAATTAACACATCTAAAACATTTGCATTTTTCTATTTGATATACAGTTCAAGAAGAACAACTTTTAAAATTATAACTCTAAATGACACACCAGTGAAATTCCTCTTCTGTCTTGCCTTAAGAACAAAATAAAACATTTAACTAAGATTGAATATTATTTTTATGTTTTATAGTCTTAGTAGTAATACAATAAAATAATCTAAAATTACAATTCAAACTGATTTTGTGCTTCCTGCCCTGTAAATTCAGCTTTGATGTTTTGCAAACTTGAATAAAAGTGAAAGATACATTTTTCAGACTCTTATTGCCATTGACTCAATGCATCCATTGTCATTGAGATAGAGTTCTTTACTATCTCATTACTTTTTATTAATTACTATTTACTGAACAATGCTGAAAGAATACCATAACAGATACTTTCCAGTGTTATGAGGAGGGCAATCCTTGTTTTACTCTCTCGGGAGATAAAGGACATCATTAATTTTGATATCGTGACACATTTCTCCTGTGTTCTTTCTGACTACTGGGTGAACTGTTCACCAAGTGGCTTCAGGGAAAACATAGTTACAATGTGGGCATATTTGTGATATTTAATTATGTGGATGTGATGTGATATTTAATTCATGAGAGAGTGTGAAATATGTCACCTGAAATACAGTGATGCACACTGGGCCCTTCAAAACAGTCTTTACAAAATGCTCAGAAAAATCCCAAGGCTTCTGCGCTAATCTCCTATGGAATGCAAATATCACATCTAAAAGGTTGCTCTGCTTTGGGGAAAATGTTTTTGATCTAATGTTTAGACAGGCTTCAATATAAAGGCTGGAGTGGAGGCTCTTGATTAAATACATAAAAATAAATTTCTTGCATTTCATGTCTGAGATGCTTCTCTAATTCATTAGAATGTGACTTTAAATTGTTAAAATTAGTGATTTCCTCTCATTTCTACACTTCCAGCAGAGGATTTATAGAAACACACATTCAGAAAAGATTTTTATGATTTGTGGTTTTAAACATATTGGATCTATCTTGTAAAGATTATTATTTTCTCTATTATAAATAATGTTATTTTGAGTTTTGCTATATACTTTTATATGCTTCAATATTTAATTATATAAATACTCAAATAAAAAATAAAATATAACTGAAATCTGATATTGAATAATTTTGTCATTCTTTACTAAATATATGACATAGGACATTTTTAAAAATCATAAGTAACTGCATACAGTCACAATCTAGGTAACAAAACCAATGCACTTTCTTAATTATGACAGAAATGGCTAAAGTAAGGTTCACAACATTTTCCTACTTCAAATTAAAGTATAATAAAAGTTAAGACTCCTCTTTCTTCTGTGACCTGTACCCAAATAGCTCATTATTTCTGCTTATATCACACATTCATCCTTGATTAATCATTATGAATAAATTTAGGGTAACTGAGTAACAGGTTTATTTCTCTTGGCTTGAGACATATGTTCCTAGTAATCAGATGTCAATCCCTAGGAAAATCACATTGTTTGTTAAAAAAAATCAAAACAACAACAACAACAACAAAACGTAACAAATATTTAACATTGCTAACACTTACAGTTCCTTTACTATATAGTCTAGCCCTTTAAGATTCCATTTCTAGCCTTCATATAGCATTTATGAAAGTAGAAGCAGCTCTCTAGTATTCTACAATCTAGATGGCCTCTTCTTTGTACTTAAGAATGTTACACGAGAAGAATGCAATGCTTTCCATCTCAAGTTTCAGTTGTCTGTTTCTCCAGCATAGGATGTCCTTGTGAGTATTTTACTCTTTGATGAAAACTCTTGAGTTCTCCATTGTGTCTAGATAAACCAGTTATCACCCAGTCTTCATTTTATTTCCAGGTTTTCTGTGTAACTTTCTAGCTCATGAACTACTTCTCTTTTAAGAACTCTGAATTCTAAACTATTTTCTTCCTAGTTTTTATTGTTCTTTAAATTTACATACTTTTCATCATATTTTTTTACTTAAAATTTGAGTATGATATTCTGTTTGCTGTTATCTATGTGCCTCAACCTCCTCACTGAACAAATATCTAGTCACCCTTCATGTTCCACCATAAATTCTTTAGTCTGGGGAGTATGGATCTCTTGAACAAAGCTTGTAGTCAACATCACAGACTTAATTTTTACATAAGTGTGATCCTGTGCCTTTCGTTTAATATATGTAAATCATAAAATTTAAAATAGAAACATGTGCAAACACACACACACACATGCTCATGCACACACATGTCAGGACCAATACTTTACAATATTTATAAAGCACAACAAGTAGTCTAAGACGACTCTCTAGATAGTAATGTGTAGAATATGAATCTTTATATTAATGCTGATAAAAGTTACTGTAGGGGTCGTCCTTCCACGCCACCCACATCCCACGAGTTTTATATTGTCCTAGGGGTTAAAGCACAAGACGCACACACACAGATACAGAGTTCCAGTCATCCTCAAGAAGAGAATGTCCCTTTATTTAACTAAATCCAGGGTTAAAATACCTTTGGCCCCAGTAAAGGAAAACTCCTCCCACCCAGAGGGGGCTGGGGAAACTGGCCTCTGTGGGAGTTTTTCCCCAGGCAGGTGGTCGAGGGTTTAAGGCAATGTCAGACAGGTTAGATGGGCCTTGGTACCTGAGCTTCTTTGAGGCAGGTTGAGAAATTACCATTTTAAAGTAAAATAGATCCCTCAGGCTAATGTACCAGGCTGTAGCAGAACCAAGGACAGAACTAGCAGGAAGCTTAGCTGGTTAGCGTAAACATTATTTGCATCCAGTATTTTGGCCTCAAGGATCAGGGAGGACAGGTTCCCACAAGTTACTTCATTGCTGTAGTTTGAAATTAAAACATTATCTGTTGTCTATGTTTTTGAAGCTTAGACCCCAGTCTGTATCAATGAAGGTAACTGAGCATTTTATACAGTGTTGCCTATTAGAAGGATGTTCTTTCAAGGCATCTCTCTAATAGATAAGACTGTACAGATTATATACTCAAATGTAGAAAATATTAACTTGATGAAAAGACACTGCATTTAAAGGAAGCTTCGGCATCCTTGTTTCCGCAGGTCTCCAAAATAAATCACTTTCCCAGGAATGTTCTCCCTGTGTTCAGCCATCAGGGCCATTGAAGGCAGTGATAGAAGCCATGGTTCAACTGGACCCATGTGTAGCTTGTGAAGGTGGCGCAGCTTGTCAATGTTCCTGTTATTTACTTTAGCAGAAACACAGAATACAGCTTTATAGATTTCCACTGACCCTTTGAAGGCCTCCTAATGCAGTAATAACCACACTCAGACTGCATCACTCAGACTGTAGTAGATAACCTTGCTGATAGAAACTATTATTTTAGTTCTGTTTAAATAAGTAGAATTGTTCCTTAGTTGTCCTTATAAACAGTAAGAAATTGGATTCAGACTCTTTATGACTATTATCACTAGATTCCTCTGATCTGCCATCTTCTAATATTCAAAAAGAAGAAACTATCTCAATAACATTTTGTCGATTTATGTCATACAAAGTTTATGAATGTGTCTAATTGAATTTTAGCAATAAGATGAGATAAAGAAGATTACTCTCCAAAAAAGTCAATGAAGAAAACTTTTAAGTCATTTTCCACGTATTTATTTAAGATAGAAGGGTAGATGTGGCAGTTGAGTGATACAATGATGTTTTGGCAATACTGGGCCATGTAAAAGACTCATCTCTATCTGTTTTGTGATAGCTGCATTTCATGCAAATGTTCAGAAAATGGTTGCTTATAAGATTAAGTGGTTGAGACAAATTTGTGAAACAATATATACCAAATGTAGCATAACCATAATTATGTTCATTGATGGTCGTGATAAGTACAGTCAATATCATACCAGTAGGACACACTGTTCTTTCTTTCTCCTTCACAGTCCCCATCTATAATTTTGGATTGAGAGATGTCCTAATGTATGAGATTAATAATATTTTGCCAGCAGTCTTTCATTACAAACATTTATAAATAATTTTTTTAGTACAGTAGATTTTACCTATAGTTTTACCATCTTCAGAAAATGATAAACATACTAATTTGTTTTGCTGTGTTTGCAACACTACTGCTAATATATAATATATTTGCATATATTATGTTTATATTTTTGAATATATACATAACCAAGAAGTGTTGTATTTAAGATAACAATTTACCAATTTCCTTTTTAAATGTTCTATAACAATCATGTAACTAAACTGTATTAACTTACAAATGCTTATATGTATATAATTTTAATACTTTTGAATGTATAAGACTTGTCTTTCAAGCAAAAATGCATTATAACTACCTAGTCATTATGCTCTTATATTTAAAAATATTGTATTCATACTTAAATTTAAAAAAATTTGCTTATACAGATAAGTTCATTCTTGATGACTAATGACACTCAGCTATCCTTCATTCTTACCATGAGGATTGTCCTTATTACTGAAAGAAATTTTGAAAATGTGTATTTCATATTTTTAAAGTCAGTATATTTTAATAGGTTTATTCCTCTTTATCCCCTTTATTTTTCCCTCACTGTTGCTTAACACTATTGCTAGATATTTACTTATCTATACATAGTTAATCAATTCTTTCTAATTTTTATCACTGCAAAATATTGTTCTAGTTTGTAATGTTTATTATCTAAGCTCTGTTTTATCTGATATGGTTGTAAATTTCTTCTTTATTAAAAAATACACTTTCACCATGCCTTAGCTACTTTCTGCCGATGTGGGCATTCTTTGAAGGAACTCAGCGAAAGAAATGTTTGTGCCGCTTCGTGCTTCCATTGCCCATCCTATCCTTAACTCAAAACATGTATGTCGGGGTTCCAATCACATCTGTCACTACAAGCTTTAGTAGAATTTAAAGGATGAACCCCTTTGAACCATGAGATTCTCCTTTCTAAAATGACCATATCAACCTCCCCTTCTAGGATTAAAGTACGCAAAAAAAAAAGTCTTAGCAAATTCCCAATACTAAGCATAATTTCTAGCTAGTTCTTACTGTTATTCCTACTTCCTCTTTTTGGAAGTTTTAATAAATTTTAGTTAATATAAAAGTAGTGAGATTTATTGTGGCATTTTATACATAGGACTGTTTGTACCTTTCTAACATTCTTCCCTCCCTTACCTTACTTTCATTTTATTGAAGTGTCTTACTGTAGACACCGATTCTCATCTGTATTCATCTGTATATCTATATCATTTTCCTTCCCTGTGATTAGATTTTCTTCTCACTTGTAAGGTTTGGTGTTTCACTTGTTTTAACATCTTTGACTGCTCTGTCTGTTATATTTTACTCATATTTGAAAAACTCATTGCTGGATGTCTTTAATATTCTTTAGCAATTCCAGGATTCCAGTGTTTCTTTGGTCATGTGATATTTTACAGCAGTTGTCAGAATGATTCTCTATATTTATGAATTAATTTTTATGCACTCTTTTGTATAATTTAAACTTTAGGCTATTTACATATTTAAATATTTTCATCTCATTCTGTGTATGCCCAATTTATGTGATTTCTACTTAGTAAACTTTCATCTAATATCTTGTATGATTTTATCTCTAAATATCTTCACACATAATTTTTTATCTTGTAAGTTTTATGATGCTACCTCAGCCTAATGTTAGACTGAAAAAATACTGATTAAAGTCTGTTTTTAAAAGTCTATTACCATCTCCATTGTTCTGCTTCTTTTATGTAATATCTTTTTGCTCTAGGCCACTTTCCCAGATTATTTGCATATCTAGTATATTTTAAACAATCACTAAACATGAAGGATGTTACATTATCCAATTTATGAACATTTTGTTCTCCTTAATGTGTATTCAACATTTTCTGATTCGTTTAATTTTATCAAAAATTAACTCAATGACTTTAGAGCTTATTTTTTGGAGGGCATGTCTCCTCAAATTTATGTATTATTCCTTAAATTCAAGAACCTTAGAAAACTACTATGCTGGAGATGAGACTTCTAATGAAGTGATTAAATTGAAAGGTCCTGAAGTTGCATTCTAATCCAATCTGTCCAATGTCCTCCTAGAAAAAAGACATTTAAAAAACAAGAGTAATACCTAAGATGTACAGAGAGAGACAAGAAACTCTTCAAGGTCACAGAGAAAAGGAGCCGACCTGCAAGCCAAAGTCTAATGACTCACGAAGAACCAAGCAGCCTAAGGATTTAGTCTTTTATATCAGGTCTCTAAGGAGAATCAGTGTGTGCTGCTTAATCTCTAATCTCTAGTCGCAACAGAAAGCTAGCATTAGAGGTCTAACCTTGACTTTAGTGGTAGTTAGATTAATATTATAGGAAGCTCTAGCTCTGTGAGATAGCAAGCACATGTCCTAGGAGTTGACCATTTCTGGCTCAGTTTCAAACCTCACCCTGCGCTAGATGAGTTATTGGATCCTTTATTCCCAGAATTTCTTTGTCATTCTTTTCCTGAACTCTTCTAGTAGTTAATTTCAGGTATGAGCAATATCAGTGTTTATCAAGGCTCAAGGGAACACAGTACAGATTTCCATAGCAGTTTCCCTTCTAATTTCATTATTTTCTGATATTATACCTTGCAAATTACAACTCCTCACTCTTAAAACTCGGTTCTCACTTGCTGCAGTCTAAGGGCTCTGCTGAATTCACCTTTGCTTTACTGTTTTGACTTCAAACGTGTGGCAATCTGGATAAACATTTCTTTTTTTTCTCCTATTAATGTATATGTTTATGTGATTATATATGTGTTTGCAGATGGGTACATACCTGTGGAGACCCAAGGTTGATATATTTCTTTATGATCCTCCTTCTGTTTTTTTTCCTTCTTTTCTTTTCTTTTCTTTTCTTCTAAGATAGAGGTTTTTGGTGATGTTTAAGGTATTCATCAGTCTGGCTACAGGGCAAGGCCAGTTCCGGCAGCCTCTCATCTATTGCTTAGGGTCTTAGCTGGGGTCATCCTTGTGGGGTCCTTGGAATTTCTCTAGTGCCAGGTTTCTTGTTAGCCCCACAATGTCTCTCTCAGTCAAAATATCTCTTTCCTTGTTCTCGTCTCTGTCCTTCTTCCATCTCATCTATCCTGCTGCCTTAAGTTCTCTTCCACTCTGATCTTCTCCCCTCCTCTTCCCCTCTCTCCCTTCCTTCTCTCTCCACCCTCATGCTCCCAATTTTGTCCAGCAATCCAGAAACTGATAGAAACAGAGGCAGAGACCCACAGCACAGTACTGATTGACCTCTCAAAGTACAGTTGAAGAGTGAGGGGAGTGAGAATATGAGCAATGAAGTCAAGACCATGATGGGGACACCCACTGAAATAGTTTAAGTGAGCTAATGGGAGCTCACCAACACCAGCCGTACAGGGAAGAAACCAGCATAGGTCCAAACTATCCCTCTGAATATGGATGACAGTTGTATGGCTGGGCAGACTGTGAGATCACTGGCAGTGGCACCAGGATTTATTCCTACTGCTTTTACTAGTTTTTTAAGAACCTATTTTCTTTGAATGGATACCTTGCTTAGCCTAGATATAATAGGGAGGGCTTTGGACCTTTCCCAAAGCAATGGGTCTTACCCTCTTCAAGGAGTGGATGGAATTCAAGAAGTGGTAGGTAAAGGGAATTGTAGGAGGGGCGAGAGTGGGAACTGGAATTAGTATGTACAATGAAAAAAAAAGGATATTTTTCTCTTTTTTAAAAAATAAATTAATTTAAAACTATAGCTTTTAATTTAATTAATCAAAACTATAGCTTGCTGATATTGCCAGTCCCTTGACAGCTTGATCTGCATAATCCCCGTGGCTGCCTTTCTATGTTAGAATTCCAGTGTAACAACCACACCCATCAAACATTTATTTGGGCTATATGTATTTTATATGAAATCTACTTACTTGGGTGATAAATGCCATTAACCCAGGTATTGTGGGATAATCTGTTGTACAGTAAGATGTGTCTTTGCCAAAGCACCTCTGACTGTTTTAATAAAAAGTTAAGTGGTCAATAGCTTGGCAGTAGATAATAGGCAGGACTTAATTGGGAGACAATTGGAGATGAATCTAAGCTTGTGAGAGACACCAGCAAGACAGAGAACAAGTCAGACATACAAAATAAAAAAGAGGTTAAAAAATGCAGCGAAACATTGGTTAATAAAAGCAGATTAATTTGTTATAAGAGTTAGTTGGGAAGAAGCCTAAGCGAAAGGCTAATATTTGGAGCTGGCAGTCCCACAAAGGAGAGTCCAAGTACACCCATATATAAAAAGTACATTTTAAATAGCATCTTCAAGACCCTTTTCAACATTACTTGACTGAATGTATAAATAATCAGATTAGAGAAACTTAAGTAAGAATCTTCAGAATTCTGCTTTCTACACACCACTCATACAAATATTTGTGCAAGCGGTCCTGAAGATGTTATTAAGAATATTACTTATTGTACTTGTAATAGAGAAACAACATTCATTCCAATGGTCTGGTCTGTTGTAAAAGCAACACAGTGATGAATGATACTTACAGAGATGTAACAGGAATTTAAAGTTGAGTGAAATTCCTTCACTGGTGCTAAAGAAGAGCAGACACATTGAAAATATGTAAAGTAGAAAGTTTCTAGAAGTAAGGGCCAGCCATTGCTGATAGTCACCGACTCAGGAGAGGGCGCCTGAACTGGCCCTATACTATAGCCACTCTAATGAATATCTTGCATATCACCATAGAACCTTCATCTGGCGATGGATGGAGATAGAGACAGAGACCCACATTGGAGTACTGGAATGAGCTCCCAAGGTCCAAATAAGGAGCAGAAGGAGGGAGAACAGGAGCAAGGAAGTAGGACCGCGAGGGGTACGTCCACCCACTGAGATGGTGGGGCTGATCTAATGGGAGCTCACCAAGGCCAGCTGGACTGGGACTGAAAAAGCATGGAATCAAACCAGACTCTCTGAGTGTGGCGGACAATGGGGGCAGACTGAGAAGCCAATGATAATGGCACTGGGTTTTGATTTTACTCCATGTACTGACTTTGTGGGAACCTAGTCTGTTTGGATACTCACCATCCTAAACCTGGATGGAAGGGGGAGGACCTTGGACTTCCCACAGGGCAGGAAACCCTGACTGCTCTTTGGACTGGAGAGGGAGGGGGAGGGGGAATGAAGGGAGGGGGAGGGAAATGGGAGAAGGGGAGGAACTGAAAATTTGTAATAATAATAATAATAACAATAACAATAATAATAAAAAGAACAAAAAAATAAGCTAGTTACCCTGGAGATGGCGTGCTCAGGAGCAAGTTCCCAGGAGTCTACCAAGGTTAAACACGAAATAGCTTCAGTGCCAGTTTTTCACTTGCCAAAAAGAACCCGGCAGATAACATTAAAGATATAACTCCCTGTCTCAATGATTGACTCTCTGCATATGTTTCTAACCTCATTTTCATGTTATAAGATTCAAGGTTTAACTGATTGTGCAGAGTGGGATATATCTTAATTTTTGGGATGCTCTGAGGTTACTGTTTCTCGCCTTGTGTCTTTTTGCCCATTTTGCAGAGAAGCTGGCTAACACCCAAGCATTGCCATGGTTACATGATGTGACTTTTTCAAGACTGAGAAAAGCCTTGGGATTTCATATGTGTCTATAGAATGGCTCTGTCCCTATCATTACGTAAGAAATGTAATACCACGTTCAATGTGCAGTTCTTATATTGACTAGAGATTTCTGTGGGAGAATCTTTTTGCAAGATGAAGTAAAAAGAAAGACCAACAGAAAAAAAAAACTGCTCACCTGGTCTTGATTTTAAAAAAAAGAGTTAAGAGTGAGCTAGAAATATGCATAAGCTAAAAGGCCAAGCAGTGTTGTAATTAATACAGTTTCTGTGTGATTACTTTGGTTTTGACAACCAGGAACAAACAAATGGACATGTGCTGCTGCCGGCATTATTATAAGCGCCCAGAATTCAAGGCTAGGTAAACTGGTGATTATTTATTTATATCAGCAGTGAACATAACACCTTCCAGTGCTATGAAAGCAAGCAGTAGGGATGAATCTTCCACATAAGTACAATCTTGATCTTTCCATGTTTTATAACTCAAGTATGCTGTGTCTTGCCGTAAAATTCTAGAGGGTAGCAAAGATGGACTTGGATCACCATGTTTACTGCTTCTCTATTCATAATAGGCTTGAAATGGAAGCAAGCAAGATTTTTATCAACTGATAAATAGGTAATAAAATGAGGTATATTTACCCAGTGAAGTATTACTTAGCTGCTAAAAAAAACTGAAATTGGGAAATTCCCATGGTAGATGGATCAATATTTTCTTTCATGACTAGATGCTAGCTTTTAACCTTCTGATATGTATGTTTCTTTGAGAACAATCATGGGAGGACAGGAGATTAGAGACAGTGGGAGAAAGGTCTCTAAAGGAAGTAGACATAGCACAAGAACATAAAGGGTTAAATCGGAACAATGAAAAGGAAATGTCAAATAAGTCTGGTCATTGAATCCATCTCTTGTTTAAGAAAACCTGACTCATGAGGAGGAATGTGTGTGACGAATAGTATGTGAGGCTGTGTTTACTTATCATCCTTATGTCTCTGAGAGAAGTGACTTGCTAATCAAAGAATGAAAGTATTCTTTTGAATTATGTGTCTTTTTTAAAGAAAAATTCATTAATTTTACACACCAACCACAGTTTCACCTCCCTCTGGTGCTTCCCCCTTCCAATTCCCTCCAATCTCTCTCCCAGCCCATCAACCATCCACTCCTCTGAAAAGGTAGTGTCTCCCATGGAGAAGTCAACAAGCCTAGAACATTAAGTTGAGGCAGGACAGAGACCCTTCCCAATGCATCAAAGGTGATCAAGGCATCCAGCCATAGGAACTGAAGACCAAAATGTCAGCTCATACATCAGGGATAGATCTTGTTCTCATTGGCAGGAACCCCTCAAACAGACAAAGAGGGGTTAAGATCAGGACCGGGAAATCCACAGAGACAGCTGAATCTAACTCGTGGGAATTATTTGACCTTTACACACTGTTAATAATTATATTTGTGGCAGTCTTTTCTCTTTACTATTAAGAGAATATGATCCCATTTAGGATTTTTATATCAGATAGTGAAGAAAAACTGTATTAAAAATAAAGAGACAAATCGGAAATAATAAGTGATTAGTCACTGAATAAATAAATGAGATTCCCCTTCTCCCATGTTATCCACCTCTGGAAGACATAACCATAGTATCTTCATGGCGAATGTGTGTCACATGAAAATCCTGGGCCTTACCTATAACTCTAAATCTTAATGGAAGAGGAGATGAAAGTATGTGGGGAATGTTTACCCACTGTACTGTCACACACTCTCATTCTCAAGAAGATGGCGCATTAAAAAAAGAGAAAAATTTATATAATAACTGTTCAGGCCTAGTGATTCTGATTACAGATATATTACTCATACAGTTATAATTCATTTTGAGTAATGTTTTCAGTTGATTTTTGTGTAATTAATCATGGGGGTTCGAAAGTATTATAATTTAGTTTTGAATTTCTTAAGCAGTTTATATTTGAGAACCACTGGCTTTTCCTAGAGAATAGCATGGATAAAAACAAAAATTTGAAATTTATATCTAGCTGAATAGCACACAAATCGACAAGAAATTGACAAAGTAAACTCAGAAAAACTTTGATATAAGCAACAAAGAGTCAACCAAAACATGAATCCATGGACATTTGTAAATCATGTTATAGCTCATGGTAAGGGTGTAAGCTCACCTCCTCATCTGCATTAGATAACAAAATTAGAAGCTTGTCTGGGAGTTTGATTTAGTTATTTGATGTATATTTGCTAATATTCCATTGAAATGTTGTTAAGTAAATGTATTTCAAAATAGTTGAATACGGGATAACATCTTCAAAACTTATATAGGACAGCAAAGACCCCAAATGCTATGATGTTTTTGTTCTTATACCCGTGCACAGCCTTATTTGCATCTTTAGCAGGTTCATTTAAGAATGGCAAAGGATTGGATTGTTTTATCTAATAATTAGACCTGAACAAAAACAATGATTCAATATGGTTTTTCTATACTAGCTTATTAGTTATTCTAGGTTAGGACAGAATAACTAATAATATCAAGCAATGATATAATATATTGAGCGGCTAGTAAACTCAAATTTCATTTATTGAATGATCTGAAAAAGAAATGACATTTGCAAAACTAAGCTACGATATAAACGTCTCCGTGAGGGATGATACTCAGCTAACTCTCTGTTCTTCATATGAAAATAAAGATTATTTTTTATATTGTGTTAGAGTCAGTGCCAGAACTTTACATAGTTGGAAAGAGAATTATTCATGACAGTTGAAAAGATAATGAATGTGTTGTGTGAAGATGTGCATAGGGAATATGGGATTCTGGTTGGAAATATAATTTAAGAAGCCAGAAGCCATTAAAAACTATTTCCGCATAACCACAGGTGCTAAAGATACCAGCATAACATTTAAAGCAAGCAATTTTCTGAGCAAAGATTGGTTCAAGCACTTTAGGAAACATTTCTATTTACATAATGTGAAGTTAATACTGAAGGAGGTGTCCACGGAATACATGACAGAGAGCAAATCCCTACTAATGCAGAGACCACAGAGACAAGGCTAAATAAGTTCCACCAAGAATTACATCGTTCAGTAAGGAAAGACAATTTGTTGCAAAACACATCATCATATTGTTTAGTGAAAACTTACACATAGAGTAAATCAAGAACAGCGACATATGCTCATGGTTTTAGACTTGCCAGTTGAACACACGTTCACAATTTTGGTACTATAAATTTAATCCCCAAAATTATATAATATAGCTTACTTTAGTAGGAAAAATAATATTAAATTAATTAAAATCAACTTAAAATTACTATTTCATCTGTTCCAATTATGTTATTTAATGACATTTTAATGAAACAATTGTTTATATTAAATTTATTTTAAAATATATTATTATATATTTATATTTTAGTTATTTTGGTGGTTTCACAAATTTGGAGATAGGAAAAGGTGATATAAAGTATACAAATTTTACCCACTTTTTCATATTCTTCACATGCTTCATATATAGAAATTCAGACTAAGTGCACTTTTGTAATAGTAAAAGTATTCATATTTCAGGAAACAGGTTGTGTTTTCACCCTCCCTTAAAATATGTGACTTTTTTTAAAAAAATATGACTTTTTTTTTCTCATACAAGTATTTCTTTTGCTACCTAAGAATTTTCCCAAAGTATTTTACGTTATTTGAGACTATTTGGGTATTATTTCACTGATTTCTTTCTCAGTTCTTGTCATTTGTGTTTAGGAAGGCTACATAATTTTGCTTTTGTTCTTGTTAATCTTGTATCTAGTGTCCCAGATTTCTTGGATTTTTTTTGCGTCAGTAATTTTTTTGATTTACATCTTCTTGAGCTATGTTTTCATTTCTTCTAACAATATTCAATGCCGTGATTCTCCCTTCTATGCCGTGTATTCAGGTGATGATGTTTACCTCTATAGTTCTTGTTCAGATTACTAAGTGTTTCCTTTCAAGGACTTCCTAAGTTTGTGGTTCTTTATTACTCTACTTTTGTTTTCAAGTTTTGAAAACTTTTGTTTGTTTTATATAATTCTTTGCATTTTTTTCTTGACTTTCTTAAAGGGATTTATTCATTTCCATCAATTGTTTTTTACCTAGATTTCTTTAAGAGATTTCTAATTTCCTCCAAATGTTTGTATTTTCCTGTATTTCTTTAATTCATTTCCCCTTTGACTACCTCTATCATAATCATATAGTTGGTATTAAGGTCTTTTCTTGTTCTTTGGCATGATTGAAATATTCAGACCCTGCTGTCACAGGATAGCTGGACTCTAGTGGAGATTGTTGCCCTGGCTGCATTTGATTGTGTATGTACACTGTCACTGTCACATAGGCATCTGCATTTGTGGCGATTATAGGTAGGTCTAGGAGCTCATTGCTGGTTTTGTCTTTGTTGTTGAAGTGTTTTGTTCTTTGATTTCTGCTTCTTCTTTGTACTTTCAGAGAGTGTATTGGTTTAGTGATTCCTGTTTTACTGGCATGTACGGCTGATGTGTTTTCAGAGGATGCTGGTTGGGGATGAAAGCTGGTGGAGGTGGAGGTAAGGAGAGGGTCAGTTGCAGCACCAGGGATGGTCTTGAAAACTTTTCCTGAGGTGTAAGAGAGAATGAGGAAGGCCTGTAGATAGACACTTACCTGGTCTCTGGCTGGTGTGACCTATGATTGAACAAGGAAATTCTACCCAAATTTTAGGTTGTTTAAAAAAAGAAAAAGGTGGTAAGAAAGGCAGGAGTAGGGTTGAATTGTCTAAAGAATCCACTGAAGCCATGGAGGAATAGAGCTGCAACTGTTATTTTGATCCAGTGCTGGGGGTGATCTTGAGAGTTGAGTCTGGAGTAACAGAGAGTGGAGAAGTCCACAGGCAAACTACTGCCTACCTGATCTTCTATGTTAAAATGATTCATAATAGTAACAGTGGAGTAACTTTTTCTGGTCCCAAAGAAATTGTGTTTATTAAGCTAAGTTAGCAAACATCATTAATAACAAATTCCATAAGAAATTTTTATTATTACATAAAGCAAATTTGTTCTTTATTATTCCAATATAATGCCATTTTGAGTATTTCTTAAGAGTTCCATCTTTGATTGGAATAACCCATGAGTCAAATCAATTGTGTTTTATAAATTTTTAATTATTACTTTTGGTTTTTGAGATTATATTATTTTCCCTTCATTTTTCTTCCTGCAAACCTTCTTATATAGCTCTCTTCTTTCGAATTCATTGCCTAATTTTATTACTTGTTGTAAGATACATAAATGTATTTCTGTACACATAGATATTATTAAATATAAACTGTTTTGTCTGTATAATGTTACTTATATAATTGTGTGATTTAGTAGAGGATGATTTATATTGGATAACCAATTTTGTTGTGCTTTTTCATGCTTAAGACTGTTTCTCCTGCTCTCAGCTTTCCTTGGCTTCCAGTGTGTCTTTGTGTAGATTTTTCTATTGCTATTACAAAGTAACGCTTTCTTCATTATTGTTCAGGTAGAGAAATAGAGAAAAGATTCTTTAGTGAATGATTTTCTGTCTTAGATTGGAAATAGTGTATTTTTATCAGGTACATTTTAGTAACTAGAGATACATCGTTGCTCTGACTTAATTAGATGCTGTTTTGATGTGGGATTCCTCTCTGTATTCTGTAAATACTGTTAGTTAATAAAGAAACTGCCTTGGGCCTATGCAGGGAATAGAGGTAGGTGGGGAAAGCTGGGTTGAATGCTGAAAGAACGAAGCAGGAGTGAGACAGAAGCCATTAGCCCCACTGGACACAGATGCTGAAAATTTACCTCGTAAGCCACAGCCACGTGGCAATACATAGATTACTAGAAATGGGTTAAATTAAGATGTAAGAGCTAGCCGATGAGAAGCTGAAGCTAATGATTCAAGCAGTGATTTAAATAATATGGTTTATATGAGCAATCGGCAACCAACAAGTGGCCTCGCCTTCAACAAATTGGTTTCAACATGATGGACTAAATCCATGTAAAACCTAAGAAAGTGTGAAAAGGAATTCTAGAAACACACACACACTCAACAGAGTTTAAAACAGCTTCTTGCTGTTTCCTGGTGGTGTGCCACTACTCCTTTAAGAAAGGTTTTCCTGATTCAGTAGTCGCAGAAAAAAAAGCTGTACAGTTTTAAAACGCTGACTTTCTGGGCTATGCTGCCAACACGACTTCTGGCTCTTTCAGGAAACTGAGCATTTTAATAGTGTTTGTGAGCAATGTGATACAGCTTGCTTGGTGGCAACATGGACCAACTGTGTGCCTCTAGATGGGATAGTGTGCAAGGTTCTAGGAGGTGGTGAGCAACTCCGCCATGCTGGACTGGGTGGAGCAAGCAGGCAGTGCCATATTTCCCCTAGCAATGACACAGATTAAGTTTTTAAGAAGCACTCCTGGACAGTAAAGAGTTACAGATACACAAAAGGTGCAGATTAAGGCAGATATATACCTCTAAATAGGTCACAGTGTTGGATAAATGAACATAGACATGGAAAAGAGAAGAAAAATAGTAGAGAGTTACAAAAAAAGTAAATGATTTTTAAAAAAATAAAACAAAGATTTCAAAGAGACAGAATGCAATCATAGATTAAAAAGAATAAAGAAAGAATAAGCCAGGTAAAGATGAAATATGCACAGAGTCTGGATTATGTATATTATTGTGTATCCTTGAATTTTTTGACTGTGAAGGACCTAAGTGACCAATATACATACTTTAAAGTTATTAAAGGTATTTTGTCTTCAAAATATGGGTCTAGACATATTTTCTTTGAAAAAGAAGTTTTTATTTTGTTTCCACAGAGGATGAGAACCTGTGGAATTCATCTAGGCTAATGTGGTTTGATGGACCAAGACCCACTGAAAGATCATCTTGAACATCTCTCAAAAAATTACTTTACCCAACAAATAGAAGAAAGCAGTTTAGAGAAGAAATATGCCTATATTCCAAAATATTGTTGATAAATGTTTCTTTACATTTAAAGGGGTAAATGATATAGATATGAATAATTTGCATTGGTATAAATAAAAAATAAGGTAATTTTTATTATATACATATTTCTGCTCTTAATTAAGGTATTGTGTTTGTGTACCTTATTTAAAATGTAATGTATAATTAAGAAATATACGTTAATAGATAATCATCTATAATAGTCAATATTGTAGTCTTGTTAGACTTTCTAGACAGACAGAGAAGTATCAGTTGGATAGCAGTCTTCAAATTTTTCAGAGACCTTCAGAAGATGGCATTTAAAATGTTTAAGAATTTAGGACTTTTCATGACAATGAGACTCAGCTGCTTCTGGAAAAACCAATCTACTTCAAGAGAATGATGGGCATCAAAGAGGCTCCTCAAGGAGATGGTTTGACACCTGGGCAAGAATCTTCTTTTTTCTGGATTGCTTGATGAACTGGACATTCAGGACCCACAGAGAAATGACTACTGAACTTACCTAAACGTGAGCTAATCCTTCAGGGCTCCTGCTTCATGAATGAATCTACCAGACATTCTGCAGAACACAGAAGAAAGTAGCTGACAAACTGCTAATATAGGTGGAACTGTCTTTGAAATTTTCTGCTTCATGGAAAAATCTGCCAGATCATATGGGCTTGTTGGCTGAAGATGGATGCCCCAATGGTATAGAAGAACTTTTGGTGACTGTCCAGGAAGCAAGGTATCTCTGTCATTTACATAGTTTTGAAAGATAAAATACAATACACTTCTTGTTTACTTAGGTAATATTATATCCTTCTGGAGTCTTTAATGGAGTTGATGAATTTACAGTGTTAAAGTTTTCCTTATTTATGATAAAAGATAAAGCAGATATAAATATTGTAACTATAATTCTTGCTTGATAACTGGTTGTTATATGTAATTTTACTATGTTAAAGTTAAAGCCTTCCTTTTTATTTAAACATAAAAGAGGAGGTGATGTATGCTGTGAATACTATTGATTTATAAAGAAACTGTTTTGGGGTTCCACAAGGAACAGCGATAGGTGGGAAAAGCTAGACTGAGTGCAGGGAGAAAGAAGGAGGAGAGAGAGAGAGAAGGCACGTAGCCCTGCTGGACACAGAAGTCAGAACTTTATCCAGTAAGTGTATGCCAGGTGACAATACACAGATTACTAGAAATGTAAGAGTTAGCCAACAAGAAGACAGAGCCAATGGGCCAAGCAGTGATTTAAATAATTTGGTTTCTGTGTCTCTTTTGGACAGGAATATAGAATACAGTGCATATGGAATCACCTGTAACTTCTATCTGACAAGTGTACCCAAATCTGCAATATTCATGTTTAAAATATCAAAAATAAATAAACCTTGGGCAGTGGCATGAAAAATTGATAAATTGTTTATAATGCTATTATTTATTTATTTATTTATTAAAAATTTCCACCTCCTCCCCTTCTCCCATTTTCCTTCCACTCCCACCCAACAACCCCTCCTCCTTCCCTCTCTAGTCCTAAAAGAAATCAGGGTACCCTGCCCTGTGGGAAGTCCAAGGCCCTCCCCACTCGATCCAGGCCTAGGAAAGTGTGCTTCCAAACAGACTAGGCTCCAAAAAAGCCAGTACATGCAGTAGAATCAAAACCCAGTGCCATTGTCCTTGGCTTCTCAGTCAGCCCCCAATTGTCAGCCATGTTCAGACAGTCCAGTTTGATCACATGCTCATTCAATCCCAGTCCAGTTGGCCTTGGTGAGCTCCCATTAGATCAGTCACACCATCTCAGTGGGTGAACGCACCCCTCACGGTCCTGACTTCCTTGTTCATGTTCTCCCTCCTTCTGCTCTTCATCTGGACCTTGGGAGCTCAGTCCAGTGATCCAGTGTGAGTCTCTGTATCTATCTCCATTCATCGCTGGGTGAAGGTTCTATGGTGATATGCAAGATATTCATTAGTGTGGCTATGGGAGATGGCCAGTTCAGAAGCCCTCTTCTCAGCTGCCCAAGAACCAAACTGAGGAAATCTCCATGGACACCTGGGAATGCCTCTAGAGCCAAGTCTCTTGCCAACCCTAAAATGACTCCCTTAATTAAGATATCTTCTTCCCTGTTCCCATATCCACACTTCCTCCATCTCAAGTATACCACTCCTCCAAGCTCTTCCCAATCCCCCCTTCTCCCTTCTTTTTCCCCCATCTTCTCATTCCCCCCAACACACCCCCAGGCACTCAAATTTTTCCCGGCAATCTTGTCTACTTTATTCAATGGTGATCCGATAGTACACAGGTGGTTACTACAATTTTTTTTGTTTTCTGTGGATGTTTGCTTGTTATCAATTATGCGATCAATTTTTGAGAAGGTTTCATGAGATGTCGAGAAGAAGGTATATTCTTTTCTGTTTGGGTGGGATGTTCTACAGATTTCTGTTAAGTCCATTTGGTTCATTACATCTATTAGTTCTTTTATTTCTCTGTTAAGTTTCTCTCTGGTTGACATGTCCATTGGTGAAAGAGGAGTGTTGCAGTATCTTACTATTAGAGTGTGTGGTTGATACGTACTATGAGTTCTAGTAATGTTTCTTTTACATATGTGGGTGCTTTTATATTAGGGGCGTAGATATTCAGGATTGAGACTTCATCCTGATGAATTGTTCCTGTTATGAGTATAATGTGTCCTTCTCCATCTCTTCTGATTGATTTTAGTTTGAAATCAATTTTGTTAGATATTATTATAGCCACACCCACTTGTTTCTTAGGTTCATTTGACTGGAAAACCTTTTCCCAACCCTTTACTCTGAGGTAGTGTCTGTCTTTGAGGTTTAGGTGTGCTTCTTGTAAACAGCAGAATGTTGGATCCTGTTTTCGTATCCATTCTCTTAACCTATGCCTTTTTATAGGTGAACTGAGATCATTGATATTAATTACCAGTGGTTGTTAACTCTGGTTATTTATTTATTTTTGGTGGTAGTGTTTGTGTGTTTCCCTTCTTTGTGTTGTGCTGGTGGAGGGTTGTCAAGTGCCTGTGTTATTATGTGTGTTGTTGGCTTCCTTGGTTTGTGGTTTTTCTTCTAGTACTTTCTGTAAGGCTGGGCTTGTGGTTACGTATTGTTTAACTCTGTTTTTGTCTTGGAATATCTAATTTTCTCCATTGAGAGTGAATCCAAGCTTTGCTGGGTATAGTAATCTGGGTTTACATCCATGGTCTCTTAGTGTTTGCAGCATATCTATCCAAGACCTTTTGGTTTTCATGGTTTCCATTGAGAAGTCAGGTGTAATTCTGATAGGTTTTCCTTTATATGTTACTTGACCTTTTTCCTTTGCAGCTCTTAATATTCTTTCTTTATTCTGTATATTTTGTGTTTTGATTATTATATGGTGAGGGGATTTTTTTTTGATCCAGTCTATTTGGTGTTCTGTATGCTTCTTGTACCTTCAAAGGAATATACTTCTTTAGTTTGGGAAAGTTTTCTTCTATAATTTTGTTGAATTTATTTTCTGGACCTTTGAGCTGTACTTCTTCTCCTTCTTCTACCTCTATTTTTTTTAGGTTTGGTCTTTTCATAGTGTCCCAGATTTCCTGGATGTTTTGTGTTAAGAATTTGCTGGATTGGTTGTTTTCTTTGATCAATGTGTTTATTTCCTCTATAGTATCTTCATGTCTGAGATTCTTTCGTCTATCTTTTGTATTCTGTTGGTTATACTTGTTCCTTTTCATTTACCCAGATTTTCCATATCCTGCCTTCCCTCAGTTTGTGTTTTCTTCATTACCTCCATTTCATTTTTCAAGTCTTGAACAGTTTCCATTACCCGTTTGATTGCTTTTTCTTGAGTATCTTTGAGAGATTTATTCATTTCTTCTATCTTTTTGTTTGTCGTCTCCATTTACTTAAAGGAGTTTTTCACATTCTGTTTAAAGGCCTCTTTTATTTTCATAGTGTTACATTTAAAGTCAATTTCTTCTAATTCTTCTGGTATAGGGTGTTCAAGTCTTCTTGTTGAAGAATCACTGGATTCTGGTGTTGTCATGTTGCTTTTCAGGTTGTTGGAGGAATTCTTGCATTGGTGCCTGCCCATCACTTCCTTCAAATGCAGCCAGCAGAGTCTTGGCATCTTGGTCCAATCTTTTCTGTGACTGACTGTGTACTTGGGGAATTTTCTTGGTCTGGCCTCTCTTAGGGCCCCTCGGCACTGGAACCAGTCATGCTGGTGGATTTAAGGACCCTGCAGATGGAAAGGAGTGCCCTGTGGCTGAATTTTCTCAATGCAGGAGCAGGATCTCTTTCTGGGCGAAGGACTTCATAGACAATAGAGCAGGCTTAGGGGAGACTGGATCCTGTGGAACAAAGAAACCCCTGCAGCAGGAGTTGGAGGGGCCCTGTACTCCCTTCTGGACCATCTTCCCCCGGGTACACACTCACTCCTCTAGATGGATCTCCTCAGCACAGGAACAGGAACTCCTGGTGGGCCAAGGACCTTGCAGACAAAAAGGCAAACTTGGGGTCAGGGGAGGGTCTTGTGGAACAAAGAATCCCCTGCAGGAGGAGCTGGAGGTGCCCTGCACTCCCTTCCGGGGATTTTCTGGGCAGAGGGACACACACTCACCCTTCTGGGTGGATCTCCTCAGTGCAGGAGCAGGAACTGTTCCTGGGCCAAAAACCTCGCAGACAGTCAAGGCTATTTTTTATATTTCTTAAAGTAACTATAATAATTTTGAAAAAGCATGAAAGGTTATATTTCAATTTGGGAGAAATACTGGATAAGGATTCTTCTAAATGTGTACTTTTCCTACATCGTTTCTAAATAAGCAAATGAAACAGTATGACAACGTGCTAAGATGCTTTCCTTGCCTCTCAGTGCCCTCAATATAGCCGAGGAAGGTACAAATTAATAAGAGTTTTTCACTTCACAAGATGGTACTAAAATTGAACTAAAATCCTCGAAAATCCATTTAAACCATTCAATCTCATCTATGTGCAACCAACTATAGCTGATGCTTCAGAACAAAGGAGGTCCTTTAAAATACAGAAAACTCCTTGCACCATCCTCTTTGACTATACTAATAGAGAGCAGAAGGTGACTGTCAAAGCTTTTCAGTAATGTAGCTTGAGAAACAGCAAGCAAGAAGCAGGAGAAAATATTGGTACAACAGTCAAACATAAGTGACACAATATTAAAAAAAATTATTAAAGAAGATGGATGTATAATGTGAATCTGAAAGCCAGAGTCTCAGAGTATCAATGCACCAAATATAAATAAGAAGCAAGAAACATATTTAATTTTGAAAGCAATATGGTTCATGAAAAAAAGACAATCACAAAATACAATGTATTGTATCATTCAATTTATATGAGTTGTCCTAAGAAATCTGTTGTTCAAATATAAGTGTTGGGATACCAGGGGAAAAATTTTTTTTAAACCTTTCAGAGTTTCTAGAAATTACGATTGATTTCACTTTCCTTTATGAAGTGCTAATGCATTTTGGAATTGATTACTTTAATTATATACTTTGCTGGACACAGTAAAAATGTCAACACCATCATTTTCTAAAATTAGATTCTTAAGCAATCACATGTTTATGCCCAGTGAAATGACTTACCAAGCAGGAGAGTTTGACACATGCCTGGTCAGCTGAATTTAGTCTCTGGGAACCACTTGGGAGAATGGAGTCAAAGGTTTCCACCATCTGTCATTCACAAGTACACCACAGTGTCTGAATTTGAATTCACACACACACACACACACACACACACACACACACACACACACTGTAAATGATTGAATTAATAAATGCAAAGCAATTTTAAGAAATCTTCTAGTTTTAAAGAATAACATTTTAACATATATTTCCTCTCCTTTTTAATCCCTTGCTATCAAATTCTTAGGCAGATAATTTCAGGTTGTATCATTGACTTAAGTCAATAAAATATCTACTGATTCTATATTAATGAAGAAAACGTGATCATTGCAATGTATTTAAAACTGCTCAAAGGTGGCAGAAGGCTTCCCCCTGGTCCCAGTCTCCTTACTGCATTTCCAAGATTAGTCCTTCTTTGAGAAGTCTCAGTCCAGTCCCATTTGTCTTCAGAGCTTCCCCACTACCAAATGTCTTTACTCCAGCAGTGCCGTGAGCCATGTCTTTTCACCTCCTCTTTGATCTTATACATTGTTCACCAACAATATCTACCTCCCATTTTTCTCCATGTAACACTGGTCATTTAGATTATAATTAACATTCTGGACATCCCCAAGAATCACATCTATTCATTTCAAGTAACTTCCTAAAACTTCATTATTTTTGCTCTCCAGCTTGCAAAGTAGGCTACTTCTCAATCTGAGGGGGACTCTAGGATATCACTGCACATTGCCTGAGTGATAACCTCTGTAACAGCAGTAACGTTTGACATTATTGACAGTGCTTTCCACAATTTCCCTTCTAAACGTCCTTTACTCTTTTCCTTGAAAACCTATCTTAAATATATTCTTTCTCATAAATGATCCTTGAACTCCCAGCCATCCATAGTGTCAGGGTCCATGTGAGAAGAACAGCAAACAGTATTGGAAATCATAAAAAAATAAACCACTGGTCAGCATAGATACAATGGCTGCACATTGAAGAGGTAGATCCCCAAGCACTAGATGTTCTGAGGACCTCATGTTGTTATTGAGTATATCTCTGCTTATTGTCCTTATGTCTGCCTCATTCCTCATCATCTATGGTCGTATGAAAACTCTAAGGGGATTTCCTCATTGGGCAGTGTCACTTATATTTACAAAGATAATGATTGACTTTTTCTAAGCATTGATGCTAGAGCAGATAAGTGATTTAACCAACTACCACCCTTAAAAAGAATTTAGAGATGTAGATTATTAGCAAAATTAGGTTAAGATGCTTCTGTTAATGACTTTAACGTAGAAAATCTTGGGGAGCAATTTACAGTTTAGAAAGGCACACTTTCGTTAGTTGAGTGAGGGGCTTGTTGAGGTCAAGAAACAAGAACAAAGTCAGCCCAGTTATTACTAGCTGATGTGCCTTTCTTGCTAATAATGGGCTGGTGATTAATTTCCTGCACCCAATTCTTATACCAGGAAGCCCTCAACTTCCTGATTTGCTTTAATAAAAAAAATTGTTGATGAGTAGGTTTGCACTCTTAGGACTAAAAGTAGAAATGACTGATTGTTTTTTATATATAAAAGTTTGAAATGTGGCTCTTCTAAGATAAATAATAAACTGATTAATACTTTGTAGCTACAAAATGCAGCCTTTCAGTGAACGAATTGGATAAGAATGCCTTGCTTGTTCATGTTTTATTAATCTATAACAGGTTGCTTAGACAGAATACCTTGCTTGCTCATATTTTGTTAATTTATTATAAGAAAATCATTGCTGTTGGGTGAAATGTTATGATGGAAAAGTCAGTACAAAGGAAAATGGTTAACTACAGAGGACTTCTAAGAAAAAACATGCAATATGTGATCATAATGTGATTTGTTCCTTGTAAAGACTTTAATTCGTTTTTGGAAAATATGTAACTTGTGGTTGTGAGGTAATCATTCCTTGGGTAGAAATTTCTGACTTGGCAGTATAAAGGGGATGTGAGAAAAATGAGAGAGGTAGAAGGAAAATATCAGGAAGGACGTAGAATAAAATTATCAGGAAATATGTAGAAAGGAGATAACTGAGAAGAAGAAAAATATCACGATAGAAGAAAAGAAAAGAAAAGAAAAAAACAGAATAAGAACAAGATTTTGGGGATTCTATTCTCTTTGGATGTATACCGTGCTCAACTTAGATGTAGTAGGGAGGGCCTTGGACTTGCCACAGGGCAGGGTGCCTTGCCCTCTCTTAGGATTGTAGAGGGAGAGGGATAGGAGGGTATGTGAAGAGAGTGGGAGGAGGGGAGGGAGTGGGAATTTGGATTGGTATATTTTTAAAGTAATAAAATAATAATAATGAAAAAGAACACACAACAGAAAGATAAAAAATAAAATGAAGAATTAAGCTTTAGCCCACAGAGGAAAAAGTCTCCAGTGTGTGTATGTAGCTGTACCAGCTCCATGCCTCCTTTTCATTACCTGACCTGCTTAGGGCTGGGTCCCTGGGCACTTGGAACTGGTGATGGAAAGGACAGCCCTTGGTGAAATGAGGTTCGATCCATTCCCTCTCTGAGATGTCAATTTGCTACTTTCGAGGAAATCCTGGAGGCTTGTTGCTTCTATATGCTTATGGTAGCTCCTTAAGACATAGCCTTCATTTACATTTTGCAAAAATGATCTCACCTTGTGGATCACCGTTATTTTTTATGGCCCTACGTTCCCCTTGGTGGTGACTTCTATCCAATCCCTAGCTTGTGAGATCTTGACTTTGCAGATCATCAGCCTGCTATCTGTCATCCTTTATCTTTTTATCCCACTGTTCTTTGGAAGGACCTCAGCCTCTATCCTGGGTCCCTGATCCACTGCTTTATCACTGTTCATTCCTTCAGTTTCTATGATATTGTTTTTAACTGCTAAGCCACTCCCAATATTTCCTTTCTCCCAGTCATCTACCATATGTCTCAAGTTACATCTTCAAGACGTCAGTTTTGTGTGATTACCATCCCCTTCTTCAACCTTCTATCACTATGAACAGACCATTGAGCTCAAACCTCATGAGCCATGCTTCCATGACTATTATTCCTTCGTAAGTTAATTGCCCAGTGTATGTCTCTAATCTAATGCTCATTCCAGTCACTCTAATGTCAGTTCCCAAATGGTCCTCCCCATAGATTTCTCTTCCCTCTGCTAGAAGCCTCTTATGAAGATAAGGCCTCTCTCAGGAGCAGAGAAAGCCATGAGTGAATGAAGATCTGAGTGAATGTGTGTCATTGACATGAGTAAAACAATGCCAAAACTCAAAGGCCTTGACCCAAGGTGTTTATGTGGTCCAGGCACAAGAAGAACTTCAAAATATCACTTCAAAGTCTGTGTATTTATGGATTATTCACTACTGTGAGCAATACTAAGTTCTAAGTTAGATTCTTTCTCCCTTTTGAAGTTCAGAGTTTTAAGACTATTCTCTGCAGAGATCACCTATTGAGATTAGCTAGCCACCCTCTCCCTTTGTGTTTTATGTATTAAATGCATTGATGGGCTCTGCAAAACTTTGGTAAATGACTCAATTTTCTTTCATGTTTCTCCAATTCTCTCTCTTCCAAGCATTCAAAGTTGCTGTGCAGCATAAATCCAGGGTGTGGTCATCATATATGCCTTTCTATACCATATTTATAGAGTGAAGTTTCTGTCCTACCTGACCCCATGCCCATTCAGTCCCAAATAAGCACACAAAGGCTTATGTTAATAAAAAATGATTGGGTTATTGCTCAGGCTTATTACTAGCTACTTCTTACAAGCTAAATTAACCCATAATTCTTATCTATGTTTAGTCATGTAGCTTGGTACCTTTTCTCAATAAGGCATTCTCAAATTGCTTCCTCTGCTTCTGGATGACTATTGTCTTTCCTCTTCCCTGAACTCCTATCTGGTTGTCCCACCTAAACTTCTTGCCTGGCTATGGAGGCCCAAAAAGTGAGCCTATTTACATATTGGCCAAAGATCAGAGAGTTGGAACGTACCTCTATTCCTCCAAAGTTAATGTGTTTCTATCTCAAACAAATCTCCCACCTATATTTAGAGCAGAGAGTTCTGTTCTCTCAATATTATTTTCAAAAGGTGTAGCTAATAGCCAGACCTTGTACTCTAGGAATAGAGAAGTAAATGTGCTCTTCTTACCTTAAATAAAAGTCTAAGGATCCAACTAAATTCTAGTTCCCTTAAGAAGGTAAGTTTGGATTCTATCCAGGAAATGGTTTGCCTACAGAATGTTTTGGTCTAGGGTGTGAGCATGACCACACACCTTGTTTTGTTCAAGGAATGTAACTTGCAACCTTCAGTTGATTTGTTTATATTCTTGTATCATACGAATGCAGTCTTTTATCTTACTACTACATTTTGGGGTCAGGGATATTTTAAGCAATTGGAAATTATCTGCAGGTGAATTTCAGTACTCACAGGAAGTCCCTCCCAGTACTATACTAGGTTTCTCCATTTTATTATTTTTATTAGCATCTTCATATTTTTTACTCACCTCTACCTTGGCAAGAGGTATTTTTGTGTCAGGCTGGTCCCAACACTTGACTACTGGTCAATCAGCATTCTATTAAACCTGTACGAGTGACAAATTTTTACAATGTACAAGAGCATATCCCACAGCAGTGCAATTCTGGTTGCAAAGGTTTCAGAACTCCACCAGATCCCAATTTATTATGCATGTATCTTTGTGTTTGTCATTCTTCATTTCCTGTCATGTCTTCACTTCCTCACTACAACTACCCAGTCTTCAAGGACACAAGCCACATTTTCAGTTCTTTCTGTGACCTTACCTAGTGATCTGACCAGTAACAGCCCCACAATATTTTATGGTCCACAGCACAAGGTGAGTCACTTCTAGATCTTGGAACTCTAGGTGTTACAATTCAAATCAATTTCTTTTTCTGTCTTTCCTCCTCTATACAGTGAGCTCCTCATTAGCAGAGAGCAACTCTTTATTCTGTATCCCATAGGGCACCCATCACAGTCACCTGTAGTTCGTTTATACTAAGAAAATCCCAAGTGGACAGGAAAAATATACAGTGGTTCAATTATTAAAGAAATTGATCATTCCGAAAGGTTTTTCTGTATGAAGTTCTTAATTCCTGGGAGGACACAATTTGCTCAGAATCACAGTCAACTATGTAAAAGTTTATTTAGCAGAGCAATGTGTAACTAGAAAAATACTCGTCATGGATGACCCAGAAAAGAGCATGAAGCAGTACCTTGTTCCATGATCTGAACATTTTTAAGGCATTTGTGTAAAGTGGATGGCATATTCACTTTGAACCTCCCCAAATCTTGGCCTGCTTGCACTACTTCTAGGGCAATTCCTTTCCAGGACCCCTTTAAGAAGCACACTGAAAGGATGCAGGAAGTGTGGGTACAAAACAACTAGTGTTTGAAAATAGTTATGGAATGAAGCTGGAACATCTGAGGAGGTAGACTCTTTTTTTACTTGCATATGTGTCAACTGGATAAAGTCTCTTGAAATATAATTCATAATGTGTTGTGTTTTGGTTGGCATTGAGTTTATTATTCTCTCTCTTCCACATGACCAGGTACAAGCTACCTCCAATAGGATGCAGGACGACTGAGACATCATCACTAAGCCCTTTTATAGATGTTCTTCTGTCTTACTCCAAACACAAGAAAGAAGAGAGTAATTCACAGATTTTTTTTTTGACCCAAAGATAGGATTGGTTCTATTTTTTGCTCATAATCTACTGTATCAACTCATTAATATGGCTATAAAAATTATATTTTCTAGGCAGCTTTTAAAAGCATTTCTCATATTCTTGGAGGCTATAAGATCCAAAATCAAAGAATGGAGAGATTTGATGTTTGGGGTGGTATTGCATGCGGGTTCAAAGACGACTGTTATATGGATTCACAAGTGGTAGAAGGGTAAAGTGAGTTCTCAGATTTTCTTTTTCAAAATATGATTATTATTAGTTGGGTTATATTCTTTGTAAGTGAATCAACTTCCTAAGGTCCTACTTACAAATACTATCCCACTGGGTTGACTAGGTGAAACAAACTTTTGCTGTTTTTTTCTTTTTTTCTTTCTTTCTTTTCTTTTTTTTTTGATAGACTAGGGTATATTGTCTTCTGTCAGCCTAGGAACTGATGTGCACTTTATCTGGAAGATCAGAATAGAAAGAAGGATGCCCCCAGTCCCTCCCTAAGGTGACCTCTTTCTGGTTTTCATCAGTGCTGGTTACAAGGTATGAGTTTTTTTTTTTCTTTCACTAGATGTAGAGGAATAACCCTTCGACACTTGCACAGAAACTTTAAACATTTGCCTGATTCATGACATTTTCACAGATAATTTCCAGAGTTTCTCCCAGATGTGCTATGTTCTGATAAAAAATAATCGGTTCATTGTCCCTTTTCTCTAAGAATGAGCTTGTCATACTGAGATTCAGTTCCCTTGACTATGTTTGGATAACAGTATTTGAACAGAACAAAAAAACAACAATGAAAAGGACATCATGCTTTCATCATTATTTGGATTAAAACTGCATTCTCTCATTTTCTCACAGGATGGAAGTGCTATAGATAGAACCAAGTTCAGTTTTATTTATCACTGCAAAATCACAAGTGTAATGCAATGCCCAGAAAACAGAAAGACACTTATTTGAATAGACACTAACACTGTATGATTATGTTGTTTAATTTCTTAAATCCTATATTTATATATGACATTTTAAATTAAAAGTAAATAATGCCATGAAAAAATCTGTGTATGCTCTCTTATTTTCCATAGAAGTTCATTATTTGTATATCACTCAGTAGTACAACTTCATGGCACTTGTCACAAGATTAGTCACGTGTATTGTATAGAGATGAGAGCATGAACGATTTGATTGATATTTATTTTTTCTGCCATGACTGCAAGATCCATAGGGATGTAGTATTTATATACTATTGTTTTCCTAAACCATAAAATTATATTAAAATGGACCCAAAATATCTTCTGATTGTATTAAAATGACAATTATATAAAATAAGTTGACATCAAGAAGACTATGGAAGAGTAATAAATAACATTTGCTTGTTTGACATGATGAAATATTTTAGGCAATTATATTCGTAACAGTTGTTTTAAAATATTTGGTTCCCTTTCAGGTCTAAATGGCTCTCCCAAAAATTACAGAACTCATTAGTGGCCCAGCCTAAAATGGAAACTAGGTCTTCCTTTCTAAATCATTGCTCTCCTGATTCAAATGTCCTGAGGGGGAAAAACACATTAAGATATTTGTTTAAGGATTTTGGAATGTCTGTTTTGAGAAATATGGAAATGGAAAGAAAGAGTTTAAAATAGGTCTCTGCCATGATACCCAAGCAGATGGTCAGGAAGCCTCAGTCTCCCTGGGTAGTTACATTCTGAGAGGACTGCATCACAGATCTGCTTATCCACTGGAACAGCAGTTGTGGTGTCAAATACTGCAGCCTCGGGCATTTGGATATTTCCCTGCAAAGGAAAGAGTAATAAAAATATACAGCTTCTTTTTCATACTAGAAATGACGATTTCCCTGCTGTGTCCTTTACAAAACAGCATAGAAAGAAAAGAATGAATATGTCCTCCAAGTCTTGCACAAATTCCATTATCAACAAATCATAATAATTTTCTGAATATCATCAACTAACGATAATGATTGTCTACACAAAGGAAATGATGTATGAATTGCTTGTTTATTACCTCAAGATCAATCTACATCACATAACATGAGAGGTTATAAAAAATCAACTGACATAGACGATATCTCTAAATAAATGTTTAAGTATCTTTACAAGTAGACAAGATGCAATAAACTAAAAATTAAATGTCAGCTGCTCATTAGTGAACTATGCATGCATATTAAATAAGAAGTATGCTAAAACTTGCTCAACTACAGTCTATTAAAACATAATATGTAACCTTTTTAAGTGACTTATAAAACTAAGATATTAATACAATATCAGTATCAGAAATTCCCTTTTATTTTTTTGAGTAGACACTAAAAATATTTTCTAAACAATTGTGAGTTTCAGATTCCCATCTTTGCCACCTTCCCCAAAATAAAGATAATGAGAGATACCAATTTTACTTCCTGTTACTTGTTATCCAATTTTCAAAAGTAAAAATATATAAATAAAATAAATTTTAATCCCATGAATTTTATCCCACATATCTATATTTCTAATTGAACTTATAATTATGACTAAGAATGGTATAGATGATGAGTTGTATTTCTTCATATTAAACTTTTGAAATATAGCATGTATTGTTTTGAAAGTAACACATTTGAATCAGTTTCACAGTTTTTCTAGATTATTATTACTATAAAAGCATGTAGCCTTTATATTACAATCATTAGTATAGTATCAATATCATTAAATAGAGAGAGTAGAACAGTGTTTAATGATACATCTGGATGAAAAGTCTATAATGAGAATCAAACTTTATGTTACAGTACAAAATCAATTTTGGAAATTCAAAGTAGTGAACTGAGGAATACCCATTGAGAAGGTGGGATTTTAGAAAATTTCTAGTGAAGTTATTTTACTGAAGAATATTCTTTGGAAACATCAAATATTATCTTGACTAAGTGAAAATAGAAAGAAATGGGTCCCATGATAAATAAGAACAGTGCAATTCTGTTGTAAAAGGTAATTTACACTTTACCCAACATGGGGAAGAGATATGTGGACCATTTGTTATGGTCTGTCCAGTCCCTTTAAAAGACAGGCCCCACCAACTACTCTCCCCCAACCCCTGTCTCCTGAGGCAAGCAGACCTTCCTTCTGCTTCCAGCCTGAGGACCTTCCTTTCAGTCTCTCTCCCAAAAAGGGAGCTGCTGCCATAGCTCCTCTCCTCTTCCCCGCTGCATCCCGTTTCTCTTTCTCCCTCTCTCTCTCTCTCTCTCTCTCTCTCTCTCTCTCTCTCTCTCTCTCAGTCTCTCTCTCTGTCTCTCTCTCTCTGCTCTTCCCCCTCTCCCCTTACCCCCTTTCCCGTCCATAACACACTAAATAAACACCCACGTTCTCTGCATGGTATGCCTAATAGGTCTCTGTCTTTCACCCACCGCAACTGTGGCTCCTTGTGGGACTGGCTGCCCCACTGAGGCTCCCTGTCTGAGATCAGCTGACTTTGAAGCCAGCCATGGTCTCATGCCGGCTGCCCACTGCCACCCCCTCAGAGACCTGCAGCATTTTATTTTTGCTATAACACCACCAACAAGTAATGTTTGTTTTTGTAAATTTTGTAAACAGAGTTTTCAGAAAATACAGATGCTAAAATCATTAGCATAAATTTTATTTTTCAAATTAAACTTTTGTTCCGCCATTTCATCAATATATTCTAAAGACAATACAAAGGCTGGACAAGCAAAATTATTTTCTCTTATCCCTTATTCCTTTTATGTAAGTTTGCTGGATAGCGTTTTGTCTTTGTTTTGTTTTATGTCAAGTTGACACAAGCTAGAGATAATCAAAAATTCAGAAAATGCCCTCCCTAAATTGAACTATGAGTAAAACTGTGGCACTCTCTCTTGACTGATGATTGATGTGGGAGGGTCCAGCTCAATTTGGACAGTGCCACTCCTGTGGTGATAATTCTGGGTGCTAGAAAATGTATGCTGAGCAAAGTGTGTAAGCATCACTCTTTCACAGACCGTGCTCAGCCTAACTCTGCATTTCTGTCCTGACCTCTCTGGATGGAGGACTATAAGCTGTAAGATGAAACAAACCCTTTCCTCTCAAACAAACTTTTATCACAGGAATAAAAGCTATAATTATAACAGTAGCTATGGGTATGGGAAAAGTTCTGAGTTATAAACTTCACCTCTTTGTTATGAATATATACTGTAAAGGTAGATATTTAAATTCATACTAAAAATGCATTCATTGGAGAGAACACTTCAAACACATTGGTTCTATATTTAACAATAAACTATATATCAATTGTCTTCTGAGTTGAATAATACATTTTCCACTCAAGTAAATCTAGGATAAAGCTCATATTTCTCTCTTTTCCTTACTTAATATTCTGTACAATTTAAAAAAAATACAGATTTTAAATAGCAATCTGCTTCTCTGCTTAGGACATGGAAGCACACGCCCACACTGCTGTCTGCTATTAAGTGTAATTGTTATTTCCATTGCCTACCTGGTCTCTGAATAATTTTGCATGTCACTATTCACTGAAGGCTGTGAATATTGCCTTCATTACCATCTGTTTGACTTTATTTATCATAGCTTCCAAGCCTGATTAATTTTCAAACTGTATAGCACATTTAATACCAGGTTGTGAAAGTTTTCCTGTATTACTATTTACTCTAGTGACTTAATTTAATAGCTATTTCCTTCAAAAATGATGAAACTTCCATAAAGTTAGTTATTAAATGTCTTTTGAAATATACTTTTTCATTTGTTCCTAACATGGCCTGTCTTCAAATGACTTGGTACTGTCAGTTAATGTTGCTTTACTACATAACAGGATTGACTGACTATATTCTCTTGCACTTCTATATTGTTACTGAACTTCACTGGAAAAAAAAAAAACCAAATTGCCACATTCACAGAAGGGTCATAAGCTTCAAGATTTTTGAATGTAAGTATTTTCCTTTCATAGAAAATGAGAGGAAACACTGAAGTACATAAATCATGTCTATGGAAATACCACCCTGAACACATCAAATCTCATCTGAAAACTATACAGCATATATATAAAGTCTTACATGTAGTCTACAATATGCAAATTATTGATTTGCAACTACAATATTTGATACCTATAAAAATTACTGAACATCAAATAAAGGATATGTAAAATAATATAACATAGATTAGAATTAACTATTAGGAGGCTGGAATTGTCAAATAAAGTATCACCTATTAGCAAGTGAAAATCAACCTAAGAAAACAGGAGGCCTTTCTTGGCCTCCTGTGCGTTCTATGCACTCTCACTCTGCAGTGAGTGACACATTGGAAGCTAGAATCTGAAGCTACAAAGCTTCATGACAGCATTTATTCATGTTCCGTTCAAGACTTCATGCCCCCTTTTCACCTGGATGCTCATTTTCTATTCATTTATTTCTTCTAACTACTTTTTGTCTAGATTGCATTCTCTCAATCTTTGACTCTCGTTTTACCACATCCCAAACTTAATCTATGATACTTAATTCTTAGGACAATAGACTAAATTCAGGGGTTGCAGGAGAGACAGACATGGAGAAATAGAAAGAAATGTGGAAAATAAAAATTACAAATCAAGGTCCTCCAAAGGTCTTAATTGTCAATACGTTATCAATTTTGTCAATTTTGTAAACAAAATTGTCAATATTGTTTACATGAAGATATTAGAAACTAACATGAACTTGTATTGTGCAACTTAATACAACTTAAATACTAAAATGACTATGTTTCCAAACATCTTGGAGGTCAGGAAGAATATTTGGCATGTAGTTACTATAATCTAGATGCTTGCTTTCTTTGATAATTTTATTTCCTCTTTACATTTACATAGTCATTTGCACTATATCTTATTTTCCTTATTTTATCCAATTATTGACAAGACCTAAATCCCTCTATATTTGTTATAAAGTGTCATATTATTGATTTTCTGATTAAGAGAGCTTTAATATCTCTTCACATAGTTTGAGTCATTGATGTTACCACTTATTTATTATGCTTTCCCATACAATCTCCTCATGCCATTTACTTGTGTATATTGTGTGCATGCAGAGAATTAACTAGTTTTTAGCATAAAACCCCCATATTAAGTTGTACTGGAATTAACTACATCAGAGCTTGTTCAAGGATAGGCACTAACTTAATGTGGTGAAGCACATTTTTCTTATTATTTTGAATGTTGGAGCTTGCTTTGATGATAATTATTTTCCTTTTTTTCTAAATTTTTATTAAAATTAGAATCTTCTCTCATACAGTACATCCCAGCCACAGTTTCACCTCTCTCCTTTTCTTCCAGCCCTTTACCTCTCCTCTCCCTCATATTCACTCCCCCACCCTTCAGAAAAGAGTGGGTTTCTAAGAGATAACTACCAAACATGAAAAAATGAGTTATAAGGCAAGGCAAAAAGCCTGTATGATGAGACAGACAAGGCAACCCAATAGGAAGGGAAAAGTCTCAAAAGCAAAAGAGTCAGAGACACACCTGCTCCAACTGTTTGTAGTGCCACAAAAATACCAAGCTACCAGTCACAATATATAAACAGAGAACATGGTTGACACCATTGCAGGCTTTGTGTTTGTCACTTCCATCTCTCTGAGCCCATATAAGCCCTGACTATTTGATTCAGTGGGCCATGTTCTCTTGGTGATTTTTTTTTATTTCATTCACATCTCTGTTTCATGTGAAGTACAACTTTGTTGGAGTCTACTTTCTCTAAATTAAGTTCAACATTTTCTTCATAGTTTCAACTCAAATGCTCATCATTCCACTATTATATTATGAAACTTTTACTTTTCTTAGGAAGTACTCAAAATTAAAAACTAGATTATATTTCCTTTTGATCAGATGATCAAACTGCATTGTATAAAAAAATTTTAAGAAGACCAGATTTCTATTATCATTTAATATATACATTTGGTAAAGAAATTAGGATCTCATTTATTTTTCTTGTTGCTGTGGGAAATTACTCTGACTAACGCAACTCAAAGAATAAGGTCTCATTGAGGATCAAGATCAGAGAAAAAGTCCAGCATGTGAGCAAAGCAGAGGCAGCAAGAGTTTGAGTCGGATGATGACATTACATTCTGATTCAGGATTCAGAAAGTGATGAATCTCTACTTACTTGGTCTCCTTTCTTATATAGTCCAGGATTGCATCCCAGGTAAGGGAGCCACTCACATTTGTCATATTTTCCTACCTCACATCACTTAATCAAGAGAATATCCCACAGTGTATCCAAAGGCCTGTCTCTCTGGAGATTATTGATTTCAATAGGTTGAAAGTTGAGGTTAATCATCACTACTCCACTCTTTGGAAACAGTGATTTATTTGTGGAATATATTGTCTACTTAGAATATTTGGAAGCCTGAGTCAATTGGTAGCATTACAATTAATTAGAAATTAGGATAAAGTGAAAATTAAAACAAAAGTGAATATTATTTAGGAAGAAATTACTTAGACATAAAATGGTTTTGAAATAAGGGTGAACTTACAAAATACGTAATTAATTAAAAATTTAATATTCTTGGGGCAGTCCAGAGACTCAGCACATAGAACTACTTGATGTGGCATGTCCTTTCGTATATGTGCTTCTTTAATTGGTTGATGAATAAAACTGCTTTGGCCAGTGTCTTAGCAGAGTAAAGTCAGGTGGGAAATATGAACAGAGATATAGAGAGAGAGTAGGGTGAGTCAGGGAGATGCCATGTAGCTGCTGAAAATGAGGGGTGCCAGAATTTTACAGATAGGCTACAGTCTCATGGTAATACACAGATTAATGGAAATTAGTTAATTTAAGATACAAGTGATAGCTAGAAATTCTCCTGAGCCATTGGGCAAACCGTATTGCAATTAATATAGCTTTTGTGTGATTATTTGTGTCTGTGTGTTTGGGAACCAAAAGCACAGTCTCTGTTTTACAAATGGCACTCACCCTTGGACATGAATCCACATAAGACCTAAAAAAGCTTTTTTTTTTTTTGAAAAAAAAAAAGAGGGCTTCTAGACCCAAAAAACTGCAGCCAAGTGCAGCTTATTGGTAACCACATATTAGCCACACATTTTCAGATAGGTTCCATTTGCTGGCCATAAGCAGAGGCATGGCTCCTTTAAGAAACAACTTCCTGGTTCATACTGGCAACATTAATAGCTCTGGCCCTATCTGGAAGATCTTCTACAAAGAACCTAAGGCTTGTGAGGAGAGTGCTACAAGTTACTTATTGGTAACATAGACCTGCTATATCCATGGAGATAGGGTGGTGAGCATGGCTTATAGAAGGAGAGAACACCACTCTACAATGTTGTACTGGGTGGAGCCAACAGGCAAAGTTGCAGCAATGTTAACTCTAGTCAAGCCTAATTATCATTTAAATAAATAAATAAATAAATAAATAAAGCCCTCTCCTGATCAGAAAATGAGTACAGATGCACAATAAGACAAATTCAGATGAAAAAGACCTCTGAATGAGTCATACTGTTATTAAATGTACATTGGTTTAAGAGAAAGAGAAGAAAGAGTACAGGCAATAATAAAGGAGTTAAAAAAAATAAGCCACATAAAGATGGAATATACCCAGAGAGTCTGGTTTGTGTATATTACTGTGTTTTCTTTGGATATTTTGACTGTAAATAAGCTAATTGCTGAAAGACATTTGATTGTGGTGGTTACTAAGCCAAACCAATATATATATTTTAAAGTATCCTGACTTCAAAATTTGAGCTAAGGATATGTTACTTTTGAAAAGAGGTTCTGCTTTTGTTTCTACAGATGAGAACTTGTGGATTCCTTCCAGCTAAGGAATGGAACAAGACCACTCAAAAAGTTTTCATGAACCCTAAAAATACTTTATTTAACAAACATCAAGAGGTAGTTTGGAGAAAGCAATGCCCAAAAATGATTGTTTATAAATGTTTGTTTTTATTTAAAGTGTGATTTTATTTAAAGTGTGATTTAATATAGAAATAAATACCTTTCACTGGTATTCTTGCCTATTGATATGAATTTCAAGTCACTTTTGTTAAATTGAGTATGTGTATTTCTTCTCTGGTCTCAGGTATTGTGTTCATGCAGTTCATTTAAAAATAAACACAGCTTAATAGATAGTCATTTGTACTAATCAAACTTTTAATTATGTTAGTTAGATTTTCTATATATATATACAGAGATATATTTCAGTTAGATAATCTTCAACACTTCAAAGACTTACAAAATATGGCATTTAAAAGGTTTTAAGAATATAGTCTTTTCTTAACAGTGAGACATGTCTGCTCCTGGCAGCTCCAATTACTTCGGAGAGCTTGATGGACATTGAGGAATCTCATTAAAGAATTTGCTTTTTATATAACAAGGCTAGCAACTTAGGCAAGCAACTGCTTTTTCTTGGACTGCTTGATGGTATGTTGTATAAACTGGACATGTAGGACCCACAGAAATGTGACTGCTGAACTTGCTGAAAGAAGATGAGGCAGTTTTTCAGTGTGCTTGCTTCATAAAAGAGTCTGTCAGACATTATATAAGAGACAGAAAATAGTTACTGACAAACTGCCAATATAGGTGAAATGGTCTTTCAAATTTCCTGTTTCATGGAAAATTCTGCTAGATATTATAGGCTGAAGATGGATGCTCTACTGTAACAAAAGAACTGTGGGTGACTGCCCAGGCAGTAAAATGTCTCTAATTTTTAGAACTTTGGAAGTTGCTCATAATGCACTTCCTATTTACTTAGGTAATATTATATTCTTCTGGCATCCTTGATGGAGCTGATGACAGATAGTTTTAATTATAGTTTTCCTTAGTCATGATAAAAGAAAAAAATGGATGTGAACATTTAGACTCAACAAATATTTTAACTGTAATTCTTGCTTGATGCTTATTTTGTTGTATGTAATTTTACTATGTTATAGTTAAAACCTTCCTTTCTGTTTAAACAGAAAAGGGGAGGTAATATATGCTGTGAATACCATTGGTTAATAAAGGAACTGTCTCAGGCCTGTGCAGGGAATAAAGGTAGGTGGGGAAAACTAAACTGAATACTAGGACAAAATAGGCAGAGTTAGAGAGAAGCCATGGAGCCACCAGAGTCAGATGCTGGAAACATTACCTGGTAAGCCACAGCCATGTTGCAATATACAGATTAATAGAAATGGGTTAAATTAATATAAGAGATAGCCAATAAGAAACTAGAGCTAATGGCCAAGCAGTTATTTAATTAATATAGTTTCTGTGTGATTGCTTTGGGTCTAACTTAACCAGGCAGCTGGGAACCAACAAGTGGCCTCTCTCCCTCCAACATTTATTGGTTAATGAATAAAGCTATTTTGGCCAATGGCTTAGCAGTGTAAAGACAGGGGGAAAATATGAACCGAGATATAGAGAAAGAGTAGGCAGTGTTAGGGAGCCATCATGTAGCTGCCATAGGAGATAGACACCAGAACCTTACCTGTAGGCCATTGCTTCATGGTGATACATAAGCTAATAGAAATGGGTTAATTTATGATGTGAGAGACAACTAGAAATATGCCTGAGTCATTGGTTAAACAGTGTTGTAATTAGTAAAGTTTTGTGTGATTTTTCATGTCTGGGCTGCCAGGAACCAAAAGCACAGTCTCCATTTCACAGCTACTTGTAACTTACCCTGATGGCCTGAATTTGATCCCAGTGACACAGGTGAGAGAGAAAGAGAAAACTGACTACCACAAGTTGTATTCTAAACTTCACATGCATATAATGGCATGAGTATGTCAACACACATACACAAATACTAAGATTAACAATTAAATACATGTAAATTGTTTCTTAAAGACTGATATTATTTGTTTGAATATTTTGGGATTTGTGTAGTTTATTTCTTATATGCAAACAAAGAGGGATCATTTGCAAATAAACCACGATCAAATCTGCCTTTCAAAATAAATAGCATATCACAAAATAATATTGATCACTGATGATGGTACCAGAATTAGTCTATAAATTATTTATCTCAAATGAACCAGTCTTAATAATTGTAGTAATATCTAGATTAATAAATACAAATGATACAGAAATCTATTAAAATTAGATCATAACCCTTCATATAGTTGGGAATCACAGATTTAAATAACCAACTTTTCAAATATAAGACTGAAAACTTTGCCCTTTATTTATGCTAAGCTAGAGAGAATAACATTTGTGGATTAAAGAAAGGAATGTCAGCACTGAAACTTGTGTTATATCCTTCTTAATCTGTCCTATTTCAGATGGAATGGAGCTACTGGTGAAAGACAAATGTGAACACATGGCAAATGATTTCCCTGGGAGTTTCAATGGTATGAGTGAAATATGGCTATGAATGAAATAATGAAATGTTAGTGTAATGGCAAGGCAACTATGCCCTATGAGAGTGCAGCAGCAGCACCAAGAGGAAACATACCAAAGCCTTAATCGGTCTCTTTGACAGAATACAAATGTAGCTGCTCTATGTTCATAGTGCTCTCAAGATTATACTTTGATTGCAGAAATGTCTGTCCTCTGATGCTAGACCTGGAGTCATTTGCATCTGCTTCACTTGTTCTGCTGACAGTTTAATTGCTTTTAATGAAACAAAATGATCTTAGAAAATAAATCCCAGTGAAAATCACTTACAAACTCTTCTAATTTAAACCCAGCACTGCCAGGACATACTCATTTTCCAAATCTTATCCTTGCTTATATTCTAAATATGATGGATGGTGGTTGCTGGATCATAATACTACTGGTCTTATCAGGCCTTTTGTAAACATTGTCCTTTTCTGAGGTGACCCACAGTATCTCTCTGTGCTGTCCAATTATTTTCTTGTAAAGGACTGATAAGGTAAATGTATGGTTGTTATTTTTCTTCCCAAGACCAGTTTTCCCTTTTAACAAATATTCAGAAACTTAGTATTTTATTATCATACTAATATGAAGAATTGTTAGTATGTTTATCTTTAACAGTAAAATTGTAAGAGTCTGTGTAAACAAGCTGTACATATTTAACATAATGAAGTGTGTGCCAGTTGTGGAGTCAGTAAATTAGGATGAAATCATTATTTTGCAATTTAGTATATGAAAATATTGGTCAAAATATTAGAATTTCTAGAGCTTTCATTCTTCATGTGAAAAATATCATCATAAGATAATTCATACTTTGAGGATGCTGAATGTAAAGATACACATTAAAGTTACACAAAAAAATGTATTAATCTATTGACATGAGCCTTTACACATTTTTGAAAAACTAAAAGTACAGTGAAATAGTAAGTTATGAAGAAAACCTAATCCCCTTTCCAACTCTTGGGTCCCTTCTTCACATTCCTTTCCCACCTTCATATTCACACACACACACACACACACACACACACACAATATGTATTTATGTCTTTTTGTCTTTGTGTGTTCATTAAACTCACTGGGTCCAATAATAGGAAACCTACGAGGGGTACCATTTCCTAAAGAAAACGGATGTGCCTCAAACAAGAATGGACTGTCTGCAGCTTCTCAAAGAAGAATAAGGCTTTGAGGGAAAATCATTATCCATACTACAATACTGACTATATGATCTTGTACTGGTCTTGTGTAGGTTACCAAAGCCTTTAAGAGTGCTTAGAAGATACAGCTTTGTAGTAGTCCTCATTGACTTCTGGCTCTTATCATCTCTTGCCCACGTCTTCCATAATGTTCCCTGGGGATGTGATAGAGATTCCCTTTGTGAATGACCATCACAAAGTCACGTATGCTCCACACTTTTCTCATTTGTGACTTTCTGTGTTAACTTCAACCTACTGTAAAAAGAAACATATTAGGGGAGAGAGCTAGATGAATACACACATTTGGAGCTCAGTATCTATAAAGGAGTTGGACATAATATCTAATTAACAAAATTATAGGTCCTCACCCAGGTTGTACAATCTCTAACCTCTAGTTTAGGATGGGATTGGAGCACTAGCAATGATTCTTTCCTAATAATCAGACAATAAATTTAATCAGAATGATTGTCAGTTACTCTCCGATACAACTTTGTCAATGTTGCATGAATGGGCAGATCTTGACAGATTAGTTATTGTTTGCCTAGTTCTTACTGGGTAGGAGTCATGATCTCTACACAGTCAGACTAACAACTCATGACAACGAGAGCATGCTAACAGGGAGGGAAATTACTGTAGCTGGTTGGTTTCTACAAGTCCTGTGGCAAAGTGTGTCGTGTCTTTACCAATCATGCTTCACCTAAATTTCTGGTGGGCAACCAAGAGTAATTACAACAGCTTGTACTGTTCGATGATTTTCTTGGATACCCTCTTACTAATAACCCAAAGGGAGGTAACACCCATTTGATATTGACCTGTTTATTTGATTATATATGGTCTCTAGGAGGAACATCATACTTCCTTATGGGGTAATTTGATATAAATTTTAAATCTATATTTTTATAAATATTATAAAATAATAGATTTCACATAGTTTTTTTAAATAGTCATAGTGTTATTCATTTCAACTCTTTTGTATAATAGAAGTTAGTTTGGTAAAAATAGTGTCTTGGAATATCTGTGAGTTGGTTTTTGTTTACTTTATATGTGACTCAAAAGGTAAAAAAATACAATTTGTAACAAAAATAATGCAATTAATTAAAATTACAAACAGAACACCTCTCACAATAACAGAGAGTCAGTTATAAAATGTGGAAGTTAAGATGCCATGGTTGTTTCTGGATGAAGTGGGAATTAGACAGTCAGAACTTCAAAGGAACATATTTAATAATGCAGGGTTGTTATGGCAGTTCACAGTACCAGCAAATATATGACAGTTAACTCATATGTTATGTAAATGAAAGTATAATGAGTAAAGGAAGATTCTGGAAGCAGTTTATTTTCAGAGCATAATAGTGACTTCCATAGAAGGGTTATAAAAATAATATCACAAGTGGAAAAATATTTGAGTATTACACCTTGCAAATTAGCAGTATTGTGTGAGATCCCCTGAAAGTTCTACCATCCTCTGCCATCCACTATGCTCTGCCAAGACAAATAATAGTGAACTGGATAATGACAGGTGCCGTGCCCCTTCCATTTTGATTTAGAAATCATCAAGGGATGGTGGACAATGAGATTTTATAAAATGTTAATTTTATAGTTCTTTCCTTGCACTCAGACACACTTGAGATAGATTATTTTGAAAAATTACTTACAATAAGGGAAAAATACTCAACATTGACATCTCTTTTCATCCTTTCCCAACATCTCCTAGCATCACTCAACCTACTGATCGGATCACCTTAACCTTTCTATTCTTCTACATCTCTCTTATCTTACCAAACAACCTTACTATCATGACCGTGTTTACAAAGACCATCTTTTCTGGATTAATGTTTTAGGTTTCTAATTACTATGATTAATCAAAAATCTGTACACATACATATTCAGCACGTGGTGGTCTGCTTTCAGATAGTTTTGATCTTTCATTTCTTTGAATGTAAAGAAAGCTCAATTTGACTTTACTATCTCCAGTTATGAAAGCTGGTATGACATTTACAAAGACAGGGGGTCAAAACTCACTCAAAAAGTGGTTTTCAATGAACTTCCTCTCTTGAGAGATGCCCTATTTAGAGACTTTAAATTGAGGTATGGTAGTGTCAAAAATAATCTGAGAGTTTGACACACTCCTCTCTCAATTACTGATTAAACTAAGAGTTAAGACAGTTTGTGCATTTATCTGTTATATTTTTTCATTTTATCCCATTGTGAATGAAGGGAAGATATTAGTTTCATTGAGAAATTATTTTGTCACCTTTTTCACAAATAAAGTTATATTTTCCTGTAGATTAAGTACATTCTTCATCACTATTGTATATGCTAATGATAAAAGATGTATAATATACCCCATATCCCTGAAAAGACATTTGATTCTTATATACTTTATGCTTGCAAATTACAAAATGAATCCTTGAGATTATTTCCTCTGACTAAGCTTATGACTTCTTTCTTAACCACTCATAACATTTTATGCTATACACAGAGAAGAGGCTAATTATGCTACCAGGTCATGTAAAAAAAGTTATCTGTTTAAAGGTACTATTTAATTAGAAATCTGCTCACAATCCTGGGTCAACTTTAATGTTTGATTAAGCTTCTGCCCTTCATGGATTCTACATTGTTTCCACACTGCAATCTGCTCAGAGTTAAGCTCAAGAATTTTCTCATTTGTTATATCTTCTTGGATGCATGACCTTCAGTTTCTTCATCTTTAAATAGGATGAAAAGTTGGACAAAAGGAAGATTCCCAAAGATTTTCATCATCTGGTGCCCATTTGATTTTTGAGGTTTGTTCCTTTCGATCAGCACCAGTGTGAAGGATTCCTGTTACTATGGCAACAACTGGCTGCATTCTGTTCAGATATTTCTACTATCTCTGATTTTCTTTAAAGAGTCTACACTACTAATTTTTTTTTACTGAATAAAACCTGCCATAATTAACATTGCTGAACCTGAGGTTTTTTATTTCCTAAATCTGCTGGTTTCTTATTTGAAATGATGTAAATTAAAAGTTTATCCAAGTACCTTAAGATTTCAAACAATGCAATTTTGTTCAATGATCAAATACACTATGAAATAATATGAAAATGTTAATACAATTTTGTTCAATGATCAAATACACTATGAAATGATATGAAAATGTTAAAAACTGAATTGATAAATAAAGCCAGTTAATGTTTTTAAAAACTGAATGCTTTCAAAGTGAACATGAATTAGTTTTCCTTATATTCAGTCCTTTAACTTATAATGAAAAGCATTGGCCATATCTTTAAAAAATATTACTAGAATTTTTGCATATTTGTGGGTTGAAAATGACTGAAAATTCTAGACCATTCACAGAGGGAAAAATATAATTTTTGGAAGTCACAAAACAAGAATTAGCCAAGTAAAAAATAGTAAATACTGTATCCAAGAAAAATCCAGAAAAAAAAGTGGGTGCAGAAGGACAGACACTGAGGAAGTCCGGACAAGCGTTAGGTCATTCTTCGAAAACATGTACTTCAAGAAATTGGAAATTCAAAAAAAATGGACAAATTGCTTGAAAAATACCACATACCAAAACTAAATCAAAATAAGATAAGCAATGTAAATAGAATAATAACCTAAAAAAATAGAAGCAGTCATTAAAAAATCTCCCAACCAAAATGTCTCAGTGACAGATGATTTCAGATCAGAATTCTACTAGACCTTTGTAGAAGAGCTAATACCAGTATTTCTCAAATTAGTCCACAAAATAGAAACAGACGGGACATTGACAAATTCTTTTTATTAGTTCACAGTTACCCTGATCCTCAAACCACACAAAGACTCAATGAAGAAAATTACAGGCTGCCAGGCCATGGTGGCACACACTGTTCACCCCAGCACTCAGAAGGCAGAGGCAGGCAGATATCTGTGAATTCAAGGCTAACCTGGTCTACAGAGTTAGTTCCAGGACTGACTCCCTGGCTACTGAGAAAATCTGTCTGGAGAAAAAAAAGAATTATGGGGCAATTTCCCTTATGAACATTGATGCCAAAAACTCTATAAAATACTAGAAAAAGATCATGATCCGAGAACACCATGATGAACAAATGGGTCTTATCACAGAGATGTAGTGATAGTTCCACATATGAATTTTTTAAAAAATAATCCACCATACAAAAAAAATGAAAGAAAAAACAGAAATCATCTCAATTGATGCTGAAAAGACCTTTGACGAAGTTTAACAATCCTTCATGATAAAAGTCTTGAAGAGAGCAGAGATACAAGTAATATATCCAAATATGATAAAAAGCAATATACAACAAGCTGACATCTATCATCCAATTAAATGGAGAGTAATTTGAAGCAATTCCATCGAAATCAGGAGCAAGACAAGGCTGTCTAGTCTCTCCATATCTATTCAATACAGTATTGAAAGTTCTTTTTTTTATTTTTTTCCTTATTTATTTACTTAAAGAATTTCCACTTCCTCCCCTCCTCCCAATACCCTCCCGCTGCCCCCACGCCCTCTCCTCCTCCCTCACCATTCCCAAGACCAGGCAGGGTTTCCTGCCCTGTAGGAAATCCAAGTTCCTCCCCCCTCCCTCTAGGTCCAGGAAGGTGAGCATCCAAACAGACCAGGATCCCAAAAAGCCAGTCCATGCAGACGAAACAAGACCCAGTGCCATTGTCAATGGCTTCTCAGTTAGTCCCCATGTCAATCACATTCAGAGAATCCGGTTTGATCACATGTTTGTTCAGTCCCAGTCCAGCTGGCCTTGGTGAGCTCTCATTCGATCAGTCCCCTTGTATCAGTGGGTGAACGCACCCTTCGCGGTCCTGACTTCCTTTTTCATGTTCTCCTTCCTTCTGCTCTTCATTTGGACCTTGGGGGCTCAGTCCAATGTTCCAATGTGGGTCTCCGTCTCTATCTCCATCCATCGTCGGATGAAGGTTCCCTCTGGTTCTGCTTTCCTTGCTCACAATTTTCCTCCTTCTGCTTCTCATTTGGACCTAGGGAGTTAAGTCCAGTGTTCCAATATGTGTCTCTGTCTCTATCTCCATCCTTCGCCATATGAAGGGTCTGTGGTGACATGCAAAATATTCATCAGTATGGTTATGGGCCAAGGCCAGTTCAGGCACCCTCTCCTCTGCTGCCCAGGGAACAATCTGGGGACCTCACCTTGGAACTGGGAACCCCTCCAGAATCAAGTCTCTTACAAACCCTAAAATGGCTCCCTTAGTTGAGATAAAAACTTCCCTGCTCCCATAACCATCCTTCCTCCCTCCCCCTCCCATTCCCCTAAGCCATCTCCAATCCTCCCCCTCTCCCCTCTCCCTAACCATATCCCCTTACTTCCACCCCCCACCCCCCTTGCACCCAAGTGTGCCTGGCAATCTTGTCTACTTCTAATATCCAGG